>NC_090243.1:7322500-7622500 GCF_024489055.1 Chanodichthys erythropterus
CTTTGAGGACCGTTCCATTGAATTATTGCTTTTCCCGTGTCCAGAAGAAATATGTCCCCTAGATTAAAACTGCTCCAGGAAACCTCCACCTGCAAAGACATAGTAAAATTCACCTAGTGTTCAGTCAGTACAGGCTAGAATTCAGACATTACTGAATTCGTGTTCAGCTCTGAATACGATATTTCACTTTCTGTTTCTTTCTAAAATGGACAATCTAAAAGACAAGGATCAAGGCCAAGTAAGAGAGAAACAGGGCATCAGGGCATGAGAACAGTGCAGAGACAAAATTCTTGACCTTCTCACGCATTAAATTCAATCATTTAGAGTCCGACATCTTCATTTACTGATCCCCTTAATGTTGCCCCTTTGTCTGCAATATAAATATCTGTCCCTACAAAGTGAATTGAATTGCAAATACTCTAATGTGCTTTGACCACATTTATAAATCAGCTCAAGCATAAAAGGTTGTCTGCGTTCTGTTAAAACAAGGCTTTTCAAATTGGGTTAGCTCATGATAGAAGGACATTTTAATCCTTATGTAATAAAGTTGTAAAGGAATTGAGAAATGCAAAAGTAAAATTTTTTCATTGATCTTATAAATAAGTCCAAGTGCTCTATGCTTTCAACTGTCAAAGTGAAATTTTTCTATTAATACATGCAAAAATCAATCATACATGCTCATCCTTTCTCGACTGTACTATTGGAGTCCCACAGGGATCGATTCTTGGACCAATTTTATTTAGTTAATATATTAATGATCTACCTATGGTTTGTGTGCAGATGATACAGTTATTTATACTTTTGCTAAGACAAAAGAACAAGCTGCTATCAAACTAACTGCTGCATGGAACAAATTCTCAGACAGGTCAATTCTCTCTTGTCTTTCTCTTAATGCGAGTAAATCTGTAATGTATTAAAAAGCTGATGAGCGTCGAGGTGTCTGGTGCAGTAGTTCACCTCTCTGGCAGTCACATGTTTCGTCCCTTTGACGTGGAGCAGGCGCTTAATGTTATACACATTGGTCTCCACATGAGTGAATCCCGATCCCACACCACCTTTTTTATATCTGCAGGAAACAGGAAAGTGTGAACATAATCAGACCGTTATGGAATTGGGAGGAGCAAGCCAAAATATTTTTGTTTCACTCACATGAGACCATTCTTGAAGTAGCTTTTGAATTTAGCCGATTCACATCCCTGGACCTCCCGGTATTGAACCGGACTGCCGCCAAGATACTCATCCAGCTGGGTCACATAGATGGCTGCTGCTCCCTGCTCATCCTGAGAAGAAGTGTTGCCTATCCAGTAGTGGATGTCAGTGGATTGTGTGGCGCTGTTGCTCACCTGAATGACACAGGACAAAATGCATGAGGGCAGACACACCTATGCTTAAGAATGTATCATGCACCAAATTTTTGTACATCAGTAATAATAAACAAATCAATCAAATAATTAATTCAATTATTAATTCATTATTTATCATTTTATTAGTACCGTCAAATCGATTAGTCGTAATTATTTGTATCTAACATAAAAGTTTGTAAATACCTAATATGTGTGTGTATATAAACATATAAATCGATTAATCGATATAATATTCAACTCGATTAATCATGATTAATCACATCTAACATAAAAGTTAGTAATACATAATATTTGTGTATATAAATATATTTATATTGATTAATCAATATAATATTTTAATTGATTAATCACAATTAATTGCATCTAACATAAAAGTTTGTAAATACATATGTGTGTTTGTGTGTACATAAATATATTGATTAATCGATATAATATTCAAATCAATTAATTGCGATTAATCATATCTAACATAAAAGTTAGTAATACATAATATATGTGTGTATATAAACATATATATCGATTAATCAATATAATATTCAAATCAATTAATTGTGATTAATCACATCTAACATAAACGTTAGTAATACATAATATGTGTGTATATAAATATATTTATATTGATTAATCAATATAATATTTTAATTGATTAATCACAATTAATTGCATCTAACATAAAAGTTTGTAAATACATATGTGTGTGTACATAAATATATTGATTAATCGATATAATATTCAAATCGATTAATTGCAATTAATCATATCTAACATAAAAGTTAGTAATACATAATATGTGTGTGTATATAAACATATAAATTGATTAATCGATATAACATTTAACTCGATTAATCGTGATTAATCACATCTAACATAAAAGTTAGTAATACATAATGTGTGTGTGTACATAAATATATTGATTAATTTATATAATATTCAAATCAATTAATTGCGATTAATCATATCTAGCATAAAAGTTAGTAATACATAATGTGTGTGTATAAATATATTTATATTGATTAATCAATATAATATTTTAATTGATTAATAACAATTAATTGCATCTAACACAAAAGTTTGTAAATACATAATATGTGGGTGTACATAAATATATTGATTAATCAATATAATATTCAAATCGATTAATTGCGATTAATCATATATAACATAAAAGTTAGTAATACATAATATGTGTGTATATAAATATATTTATATTGATTAATCAATATAATATTTTAATTGATTAATCACAATTAATTGCATCTAACATAAAAGTTTGTAAATGCATAATATGTGTGTGTATATAAATATATTGATTAATCGATATAATATTCAAATCGATTAATTTCGATTAATCATATCTAACATAAAAGTTAGGAATACATATGTGCGTATATAAACATATAAATCGATTAATCGAAATAATATTTAACTCGATTAATCGTGATTAATCACATCTAACATAAAAGTTAGTAATACATAATATGTGTGTGTATATAAATATATTTATATTGATTAATCAATATAATATTTTAATTGATTAATCACAATTAATTGCATCTAACACAAAAGTTTGTAAATACATAATATGTGTGTGTGTGTGTACATAAATATATTGATTAATCGATATAATATTCAAATCGATTAATTGTGAATAATCATATCTAACATAAAAGTTAGTAATACATAATATGTGTGTATATAAATATATTTATATTGATTAATCAATATAATATTTTAATTGGTTAATCACAATTAAATGCATCTAACATAAAAGTTTGTAAATACATAATATGTGTGTGTGTGTGTGTGTGTGTACATAAATATATTGATTAATCAATATAATATTCAAATCAATTAATTGCAATTAATCATATCCAACATAAAAGTTAGTAATACATAATATGTGTGTGTATATAAACATATAAATTGATTAATCGATATAACATTTAACTCGATTAATCGTGATTAATCACATCTAACATAAAAGTTAGTAATACATAATGTGTGTGTGTGTGTGTACATAAATATATTGATTAATTTATATAATATTCAAATCAATTAATTGCGATTAATCATATCTAGCATAAAAGTTAGTAATACATAATATGTGTGTGTATATAAATATATTTATATTGATTAATCAATATAACATTTTAATCGATTAATTGCGATTAATCATATCTAACATAAAGGTTTGTAAATACATAATATGTGTGTGTGTGTGTGTGTGTGTGTGTGTGTGTGTGTGTGTGTGTGTGTGTGTGTGTGTGTGTGTGTGTGTGTGTGTGTGTGTGTGTGTGTGTGTGTGTGTCTGTGTATACACACACACGTGTGACGTGATTAATTGTGATTAATCGTTTTGACAGCATTATTATTATTTTTTTTTTTTTTTTGAAAAATCACCATGCATTATCATTGGAAAAAAAGTAACTTTAAAAATTCCATAATGACAGCTTCTTTTGTGTTTAACAGGACAAAGTTCTGAGGTCATTGTCAACTGGAGATATTCGAAAGTGTTCATGTAGTAAACCTTTCCAAAAGCACTATGTGAAACGACCTGAAGAGCTTCTCTGTGAATTAGACTGAAATTACTTACATAAAGAATTATATAGCAGTCACCCTCAAAAAAATTTCCAAATGCTTGCTCTGGGACAGGGACCATTTGCATTTTCTAAAGAAACAAAAAACAGAATAATACATAATACTAGGAAAAACTTGTTTTCATGTTTGTGTCTTTGTTTGTTTTTATAAAATATTAAATCATAGAGCTCACAAAAATGGGAGAAAACAACAGTGGTCTCTTACATTGATGGTCCAGATCTGCAGGCCAGGCTTTCGCTGGATGTTTTTAAACACATCCTGGGCTTCAGACATTCTGCTGGATTCTGAGAAGAAATCTCAATGCTCAAACTATCTGAAGTAAAAACAGATATCCACAATGCAATTCAAGACTTACAATAAAACTTCAGGTATATTGAATCACATTTTGACATTGAGAATAAAAAATGTACCTGGAATCAATTCAGTCTTACTTCAGCAAACAAACAAAAACATAACACTTATAAACACATCTTCTACATAAGATAAAATTAGCATATTTTAACAGACAGATAATTAGACAGATGATAGATAGATAGATAGATAGATAGATAGATAGATAGATAGATAGATAGATAGATAGATAGATAGATAGATAGATAGATAGATAGATAGATAGATAGATAGATAGATAGATAGATAGATAGATAGATAGATAGAGCAGTGTTTCACTATCTACTGTGTCACATTTCAGTTTTTAATTAAATGTCATGACAGATCTTTGCAAATGTGAACTATCAGGCAGCAATATTCCATCATCACTCATAACAGAGAACAGATGGTTTATTAAAGGATGATGAAGAGGATATGTGGAGATTTCACTTCCTTCAGAGATTCTGTACCACTACTAAAGAGCGCTGCCCAGTACCATGGCAACTAATGGATTTCACATTGAAGAATCTGCTCGGTAAACACAAAAACTACTTGGCAACAGAAATTTGTATCAGAACAGATCGCTATTCACATTACAAATTATGTGGAAATATTTTGCAACTCTGGGGTCACATGATCTCTTTCAGATGTTTCATCATGTACAGTACAGTATGTGTCCTACTAAGGGCTTTGCTTCAGAATCCATTTCAAAAGCATATTCAGACAAATAGCAGGCAAATAATTAGCACACTGCAAATAAACAACTACAAATCAGCCGCCAGTCCTCTTCCATAAAACTCAGTGTTAACGGTGAAAAGAAACGCTGACCTTTCATAATTACAACACAGCTGTTGCTAAGAAACTGGGGTGCGAGAATATTGACTGAAATATTGTGTTGAGGGTGGAGCATGAACACACAAGGAGCGCAAGGATCAAACAGAACAATCTCAGTAGGATGTAGAAGACACCATCCTGAGTGAAAAAACTCTCCAGTGTACGAATTTAATCAATAATTCATCCATATAGGATTTCTAAGAAAATGGTATTCAGTGAGAAAACAGACAAACTAAAGCACAGCTGTATGTTGGTCATATACACTGCCTAGCCAAAAAAATAGCTGTTTGGATTTAAATAGGCATATATTTAAAGGATTAGGTCACTTTCAAATAATATTTTCCTGATAATTTACTCACCCCCATGTCATCCAAGATGTTTATGTCCTTCTTTCTTCAGTCGAAAAAAAATGAAGGTTTTTCTACTTACGGAAAAACTTAGTGTTAGTTTTTCTACTTTATTCTACTTACGGAAAAAATGGAACTGGTGCTGCATTCGTTCCGTAAGTAGAATAGGGAAGGCGTAGGACATACAGCGTAAGCTTTTTGAAGAATACAAAAGTGCGGTTTTGGCGGAACCATTTGGAAGGCGATCATTTGTTCATATAAATCATATACATTTACATTTTTTTCAAAAATGACAGATCGTTTTGCTAGATAAGACCATTATTCCTCATCTGGTATCGTTTAAAGTCCTTTGAAGCTGCACTGAAACTGTAATTTTGACCTTAAACCGTTTGGAGGCCAATGAAGTCCACTATAAGGAGAATAATCCTGAAATGTTTTCATCAAAAACCTTCATTTCTTTTTGACTGAAGAAAGAAAGACATGAACATCTTGGATGACATGGGGGTGAGTAAATTATCAGGAAAATTTTATTTGAAAAGTGAACTAATCCTTTAAGAGTTTATGATTAGATCATTATGTATGTGAGTATTGTGTTTCCAGCATGTTATATGTTTGGAATCAGTTCTTTAAAAACTTAATTGATGGAGTGTGTAGCTTTTCATTTCTAAACAACCATGTAGGAAGACGTATCATGGCTATATTCTAGGATGACAATGTAAAGATTCATCCAGCTCAAATTGTGAAAGAATTCAATGAATTCAAGTCTTTGGGATGCGTTGGAGTAGACTTTACAGAGTGCTCACCTCTTGCATTGTCAATACAAGAGGTGCCTCAATTTTGGGTAAAGATCTTATTGACAATGCTCTACTCCAGCACAATTTGAAACTGAAGAATATTGGCTTTATTATATGCATTTACGTGATTCATGTAATTCCGAACTGAGTGTCACAAAACAAGAAACGTTTTCTGTTTTTGACATATTAGACATGCACTGTAAAAAATGACCGCAATTTTAACAGTAAAAGACTGTAAAAATTCTGCGGTGAAAAACTGTCAATTGGTTTACAGAAAGTTTCTGTACTATATACGGTGAATAACTGTAATAGATCTAACGGTTCGTTTAATGTAATTTTACGGTAAAATACCGTTAAATTCACAGTTTTTGGAAGTGAAAAATAACAATTCATTGTAAAATTTACAGTGAAAAACCGTAAATTGACATTCCCACAATTCCCTGCGTGACACTTCACATTTGATATATTTTCGTTGAAATAACTCTGTTTCTTCTTAGTTTTTCTCATTTTTTTCTAATCAGTTATGTACATCTAATGTTGTTAAATAAATGTTTATTGCATTTTTAAAATTTCAAGATGTAATATAAGTCTCTGGTATCCCCAGAATGTGTCTGTGAAGTTTCAGCTCAAATTACCCCACAGATAATTTATTATAGCTTGTCAAATTTGCCCCTATTTGGGTGTGAGCAAAAACACGCCATTTTTGTGTGTATCCCTTTAAATGCAAATGAGCTGCTGCTCCCGCCGCTTTCCAGAGGAGGGCGGAGCTTTAACAGCTCACGCTTCGGTTTGCTCAACAACAACAAACCTGGAGAATCTCACGCAGCCAAAATGATGATTGTCAGTAACGGAGTTCAGCTTTACACTGTTCAAACCGGAGTCTGACACTGATGGAGAAGTTACAACTTTTAGAAAGTATCTGGCCATTTCTGAATGGTTTGTGGATAAATTTATGTAGTTTCTGTGGAGTTGATTCAACTCATCAACTAGGATGTGCCGTCATGTTAGTCATGTTAATCATTTTACGTCGATGACGGTAAAATGACGGTATAGTAACAACACTCTACTACAACTCTTCCTCTTCTCTAAAGCAGCCCAATATGGCCTCGCTCCCTTTGTTGCGAGTTCTCAGAGACAGGGTTTATGTCAATTTTAGGGTTAGTGACCCAGGAAGAAGCTCATTGTAGTCCCTACCAGCCATTTGTTGTAGTCCTTAAACAGGGAATTCTTTAAAAGAAAATATCTCCCTTTGCATTGAACTTTGAGCGTCATAACTTTGCAGATATTGTTTATGCTCAAACAGCATACTAAATAAAGTTAAAAAAGTGAAATCATAATCAACCACCCCTTTAATGCAAACATTATTTGCAAATAGTTCAAACTGATCCCAGTGTCCCCCCCCCCCCCCCCCCCAATGTTCAAGACATGGTTATGGCCTCAGAAGTAACACATCTCAACAGCTTTTAATCTCTCACATGATCATGTTACATTAAATTAACGTTCAAATAACACATTCATGTGATCACTCTCTGACAAACAGCTTATTACTAAAGCACAATCTACTATACAAGCAATACTGCGTATTTAATAGTTTTGTGTGCTTTCTGTCCTGAATGACTGGTTTTCCCGTCTATTGACAAAGCATTTTAAACAATAGTCGACACATAAGTCCTGATCAGTTACATGGTTTAGTCTTATATTTCCCAGTGAGAGTTTGTTCATGCAGGATGTTGTAATTCTTTATGACAAATTTATAAGTTACACAGTATAAAATACAATCTCGAACAGAGTAAAATTTCCATAAATGAGTCTGACTAATGCAATTCTGCTTTATATGTACTACAAATAAAGTGTATTGTTTTAGTTAAGTAAAAGTTAACTTTAATTATGTAAAGTATTTAAGTATATTTTTGTATATGTACCATCAAATGACTGATTAGTTATGATAGTTTAAATATATTTTGCTCTTACCTGTATGTTGCACACAGAAGTATTGTTCAGGGTAGTGATGTATTAATATATTTATGATGAATGTCTATAAGCAGCTTCCTCTCCCTGTGTGTATTGTGAATGTGTGCTGATCAGGGTAGGGCTTGTATATGTCCAGCCCTACAGGTGAGAACACACCTTAATACTGATACTAGACTTTATATGGACAATAATAGGAGTTCCTTTGACCTCTTACATGCATAACCTTATAAATAAACCTTTAGAAAGAAATATATATATAGAAAAACAAGTGACAAGTTTGATAATAATAAGAAATGTTTCTTGAGCAGCAAATCATATTAGAATGATTTCTGAAGGATCATGTGACACTGAAGACTGGAGTAATGATGCTGAAAATTCAGCTTTGGGATCACAGGAATAAATTACATTTAAAATATATTACAATAGAAAACAGTTATTTTAAATTGTAAAAATATTTCACAGTATTTCTGTTTTTACTGTATTTTTTTATCAAATAGATGCAGCCTTGGTGAGATATCAATATAATGAAAGTGAATATACAGTAGGGAGCATAAACGTAACTTACACATGAGGATTTTTGTGCTATATTCCATGTCTTCTGAAGTCGTTCTGAGCTGAGTTGTGTTTTTACATAAATCACAAGAATGATTCAGCTCACAGAAGGGAAAGATTATCAGTGAATAATGACTTGAATTTTTGGTATTTATGACTTGTAATATAGTGCATTATACTTTTATGGAGTTTTTCCATTATTTTTATTATATTTTCTCCTCTCATGTTTCACAGAAGAAAGAATGCTAAACATGTTTGAAACAACATGAGCGTGAATAACCGAAATTTTGGATGAACCCTTTAGGCTACATGAATAAGGAATCTCCATCATAATCACACATTCTCTCAGTTATCTAAAACAAGCTTGTTTGAAGTTGGTGGATGTCAGAGCGACTCAAGCGTCTCTTTCCTGCTCTGGATTCCACTCACATCAGCTCTGTGTCTCAGCTCTTTCACTCTCAGATCATAGGGAACGCTTCAGACGGGAACGCCACACAGACACTCAGGAGAGGCAGAGAGAGGAGACAGTGATTAATCTCTTCCACTCCAGCAGATGGGGAGACTGAGCGAACGAATCCCCTGTGAGACGCTCTTGGACAGATATCGGAGGCTTCCTATGGCAAACGGCCCATCAGCCGCGAACAAATAAAGATAAGCGGCAAAGTGGTGCTTTATTAAGGTTTAGAGGCTTCCTCTTAATTGCAGGCCAGAATGCCATTCTGAGCGAGACAGAAAAAGGTAGACGCTGTTTCTATGGGTGATCAATATTAGCTACAGTGTGTGAGACAAAACATAATTACAAGGATAAAAGTAAACAGACATTTATAATGAGGAAAAACAGCTTCTTTCAGGAGTGAAAACAAAAGTTTTAATGATATCTATCTATCTGGGTGTAACGACATTCAGACTGAACTGAAAAACCAAGATAAACCACCTGCGTTACTCTCATGGCGTACCGAAAGCGCCCCGCCCAGCCCTGGTCCATTTGGATCAACATGACAAAAACGCATTATAGCCTAACCACCATTAATCGCGTTTTGTTACTTTTGATAAGAAACAAAGCGCCCTCTTTCAAATTCTGTCCATTTAATCACGAAATTCAAACAAAAAAATGCCGTTTTGACGCTCTTTAATGTGGCTTGACAGATCTGGCATCTCATTTTAAGCGGGAGTGCGATCATCTCTTCCTCTTTAAAGGTGATAAAAAGGATCTTTTCGTCGACTGAGAAACCAAAAACTGTTACTGAGTTTTTGAAATGAGCGCATGCGTAAGAACAATCCCCCCTCTTTTCAAGGGAACGCCTCCCAAAACTCGTGCCACGAGTATTGGAACACGAGTATTTACCACCGGAATTCGCTGTATCATGTTAGTGGATTCATTATGTCGGACTCACTGCAGGAAACTCATAATCTGCATATGTTACTCCTGTCGGACAAAAACATCGCATGCGGCGCCTGTGGAGTGTGGAAAGTTACTGGAGCGCGCAGCTGCGCTCGTCTCTCACAAGGAATGTCATGGCAGTGATTGACAAGCCAGAGGGCCAATCGTTTACGCGATGATCCTGTAAACGATTGGCTGCTGTTTTTAAGGCCCTACCTCGTGCACAGATGATGTATATTAATATTATTCCTTTCAGTGCACCTAATAAATAGTCTTTTATCAGTTAATAAAGACAGTTTCAAGTAATATTGCAAAAATGTATAAAACAAAACATCCTCTTTAGCACCTTTAATACTAATTACAATTAATCTATCTATCTATCTATCTATCTATCTATCTATCTATCTATCTATCTATCTATCTATCTATCTATCTATCTATATCTATCAAACATTCTGCAAGCAAACACAAAACATTTGCGAGAGTAAACAAAAGCATTAAAATATCATTCCCCATCCCAAATTTTTGCATCACTACATCCATTTAGGGGCTCCATAACTGTTTTACTTTCACCCTCTCAAAGGCCCATTGAAACAGAAATAACACAATTTCCAGCATACAATTAGATTCTCTTTTCTCAATGTCAGGATATTTCAGTTCTAACAATAAAAGCGATCTGAGTGAATTTAATGTGAAGAAACTCAATGACACTGTTTAGGGAACGAGATCAATAGGATTTGGGCAAAATTGATTATGTTTTCCCCAATGTCATTATTACGCAAAGGTTTACCAGCTGGTTCCATTAAAGTGTTTGTGAAGCAACACAAACTTGTCCATTGCAGTATGTTGGTAGTAAACACTTAGTTATACTGTATTACTCAAATAAGCACTTAACACTGCATAAGGAGGAACCTTTAGGATTAACAGCATTTTCCTCACTAATGACATAGAACAGCGTGTCCTTCCCTCTCGGTGCACACACATAGAAAAACATTCATGACAATAGTAAAGCAAACAGATATGACTCATTTCCAGAGGAGCAACCCAACATAAGAGAGCTCATATTCAGCTGGTCCTTTCATCCACCGTCCCAGAAACACCTTAGGCAAACATCTCTCTGACAGCACCCAAATTCAAAATGTAATTTTATACTCTCAAACACACACTGTGCAGTTTTCATCTCTAAGAAGCAAAACACACAATCCATAAAGCTCAAGGTCATGTGATTCACAGAGGTTTCTAGGTACCATATTTGGATATTCTGAAGTTAATCATTGAGATCAAGGAAGTTCTGACAGTGTAAATATATCATAAAATCTTTTGTAATCTAAAATAAATGTTTTATTTAAGTCAGAGAAATTATTTTATAACTAAATCAATCCGACTACATTAGAGAAAACCAACATAAAGTAATTTTTATCAGGTCAGGTCAAAAATATTTTCCTTAAAGTGGTCTTTTCACTTTCAAAGTGTAAACTGAGACATAAAATATGAAATATTTGTGGAAATGTGAAAACCTTTTCTTACCTTTCTCAGACTCCAAGGTCAAACACATACAATAAATCAATAATGTATAAATGCACAGCTCACCACTGCCACATATATTTCCATTGCAAAAAACAGAGAAAATCTAAGCTTTTTCTAAAGGTTTACCACCAAAAATAACTATTTACTGTCACAGGTAGCCTTTTGGTTTCTTCTCTATAAGTGAACCGGTTAAGGTTCATGACAAATCATGCAGCAAACTAGACGAGCGCACAGAGTTTGCTCATTAACTATTTTTTTACACAGCCCGCATTTCTGAGCACACCATTATTTACACGAAATCAATCTTGTTGAGGAAAACCAAGCATTTTTAAGTTCACTGTGCTGTAAAGATCTTGTACAATGGACTCATTGTGTATAATCCGCTCATGGCTTCCCAGCATCCCTTTGGAACATACTCAAATGAAATGCACACACAGACACAAACATGTGAGCCATTCTTTATATTGATTGCATCTTTTA
Source organism: Chanodichthys erythropterus (assembly GCF_024489055.1). Taxonomy (NCBI): domain Eukaryota; kingdom Metazoa; phylum Chordata; class Actinopteri; order Cypriniformes; family Xenocyprididae; genus Chanodichthys; species Chanodichthys erythropterus. The sequence continues at coordinate 7,334,718 of NC_090243.1, forward strand.
TTTTGATAATGATGATTATTAATTACAGATCCTGATGTATTGGATTGCTGATTTTTTTCCACAATATATGTTGTATTATTAGTTCAAATCACAGTTGGGTAATAGATGCAAACATTTCCTTTGAACACAACGCTTATATGCTATATTTTCAAAGGCATAAATTAACCCAAGAAAATAACGGCATCATCTTTTGCTTGATAATACCATTCAGTCCAGTGAAGACACCTGACCGTCACCGTAAAGTCTTCATGAATTTTAAAAGACTCATTGTTCGCCTTGGTCTTACAGTAAGTGTTTCTTTAAAGGTTTCGAATTGTAAATATGCAGCATACAAAAACTCAATTGTGTCCTCATAAAAACAACATTCAGAAGGCACTTCGTTTGGTACGAGAGAACGAGAAAAAATAAATCACAGTTGTTGGAACTACCGATGACGTCACGGAAAAGACTGTCTGCATAGTCTGAACAGAAAAAAAGTTCAAAGTGTTTTCACGGCGGTCCAGAAAAATAGCTGTTGTTCTGTTCTTTTTTTCCTGGTAAGTATACTCAAGGATAGTAAACTCTTAAAAAAAATGACGCTTCATTCTGCATCAAAAGTGAGCATATATATTTGCTTGCCAAGGAATATTGTTGGCCGTTGGTCCATTGAGGGAGAAAAGTAGCGTTCGTTGGGTTAGTGGTGTCCTCTAGAGGCCAGAGCTGAACGCTGGCTCGACCCCAGATGGATGGAGGGAATTGTTCGTGTTTGCAAGGCAGTGTTGGACCCGTGTGCTACCTGGTCCTCAGGCTCTGTAACACACCGTAAATGTCCGTCTCTCTGCTCAGGCCTTCAAACAGTGGCAGTAAATCCAGCAGCTCGGTGTCTGTCATGTCATCAAACCACGACTGCACCGGCACCTGCAAACACACAAACGGCATTACAAAAAGACACTTAAAACATAAACACAAACTAGTCAAACTAGCTTTTTGTCAAAAGTACCGACTTTGGTACCAAGTCAGTACTGAAATTTTAATCTCAGTGTTTGAAAGCAGGCGTCTTTCAGCAGATCCATCTGTCAGCGGATGTATTAGGGTTTAAAAAAAAAATTTTTTGTGACCCTGGACCACAAAACCAGTCATAAGCTGCACGGGTATATTTGTAGCAATAACCAACAATACATTGTATGGTTCAAAATTATTGATTTTTCTTTTCCAAAAATCATTAGGATATTAAGTAAAGATCATGTTCCATAAAGATATTTCCTACCATAAACATATCAAAAATGTATTTTTGTAAGTAATATGCATTGCTAAGGACTTCATTCGGACAACTTTAAAGGCAATTTTCTCAATATTTTGATTTTTTTGCACCCTTAGATTCCAGATTCCAGTTGTATCTCAGCCAAATATTGTCCTATCCAAACAAATTGACCCTTATGACTGGTTATGTAGTCCTGGGTCACATACTGTAAAATAAAATATAAAAACATTTTTAATCCTTAATATATACGCTGATAGACGGATCTGCTGAAAGACGCTTGCTTTCAAACGCTCCCATGTGTATCTGTGTAAGCGCTCGGTGAAGAGCATCATTGATGTCTATTTACAACATGTTTGATCATTGTATCCAATCACAGAAACAGACATCTGATGAGTGCATGAACACAATGGCCAATCAGAGATGTTTAATAATCCTCTCAACAGCGCTCAAAATGCTATGGGAAATGCTGGTATCGTCACATTTTAAATTTTTAACTATATGAGGGTGAATAAATGATGACCTAATTTTCATTTTTGGGTGAACTGTTCTTTTAAGAAAACACTTTTCCTTTTAACAGTCAGCAAGATTGAGTCAATTTCATGAACTAAGTGTGTACAGTAACTGTAACTTGTTCTGTCCCCCCTATTATACTGAAGTTCTTTCATGATTCAGTCCGTTTAAAAGTAAGGAAGTACTAGGGTTGCACAATTTGGGGGAAAAAATCTAACTGCAATTTTCTGATAAAAATTGTGATTGCAATTTAAGAAGATTTAAGGTGCCCCCGAATTAAAAATTGAATTTATCTCGGCATAGTTGAATAACAAGAGTTCAGTACATGGAAATGACATACAGTGAGTCTCAAACTCCATTGTTTCTTCCTTCTTATATAAATCTCATTTGTTTAGAAGACCTCCGAAAAACAGGCGAATCTCAACATAACACCGACTGTTACGTAACAGTCAGGATCATTAATATGTACGCCCCCAATATTTGCATAATGCCAGCCCATGTTCCCAACATTATGAATGGCATCAGACAAGGGCAGCCAGTATTAACGTCTGGATCAGCACAGCTGAATCATCAGACTAGGTAATCAAGCAAGGACAATAGCGAAAAATGGCAGATGGAGCGATAATAACTGACATGATCCATGATATCATGATATTTTTAGTGATATTTGTGAATTGTCTTTCTAAACGTTTCGTTAGCATGTTGCGAATGTACTGTTAAATGTGGTTAAAGTTACCATCGTTTCTTACTGTATTCACGGAGACAAGAACCGTCGCTATTTTCATTTTTAAACACTTGCAGTCTGTATAATTCATAAACAACTTCATTCTTTATAAATCTCTCCAACAGTGTAGCATTAGCCGTTAGCCACGGAGCACAGCCTCAAATTCATTCAGAATCAAATGTAAACAATATAACATTATACAATATTCACATAATCCGACGCATGTATGACGAGCACTTTCCCTTTGAGGGTTATATTAGCTGTGTAAACTTTGTTTATGCACTGTTTAAGGCAAGCATGAGCTCCAGGGGCGGAGAGCACGAGAATTAAAGGGGCAGCAGCCTAAATCGGCTCATATTTAATGATGCCCCAAAATAGGCAGTTAAAGAAATAAAAAAAAACAAATCTATGGGGTATTTTGAGCTGAAACTTCACAGACACATTCAGGGGACACCTTAGACTTATATTACATCTTGTAAAAAAACGTTCGATGGCACCTTTAAAAAATAAATAAATACACAAAAAAGTGCTTGTTTGTAGGGCTGCATAATTTGGCCAATTTATTTGAATATACAGTATATCAATATCAAACTGTAATAATATTAATAATAATATTTTATATTATTATTATTATTATTATTAAAATATCAAACAAAATAAGAATATATTAATTATTTTATTAATTAATTAATTATTTACCATTAAATAAAACAACAGCATATTTAAGAAAATAATAATAATAATAATAATAATTATTATTATTATTACTATTATTATTTTATAGTGCAACTTTAAATTTACAATACTAATATTTATGGCAAAATGTGCATTGTTACTCAGAGCAGATGCAAAGAGTTTGTGTGGAGCACTAAAGCATACTGAGATTTTGATTTATTCCAGTTTATCGCGCAGGAGATACTGTTGACAGCAGTGGCAGATAAAGGCATATGAGACACAGCCAACCAACTTATTTTGCCAACTGTGTGCAGTGTCTTGAGAAGAGGTCTCCATTTTCTCAGATATAACAGGCTTTAATAAGCACCTTTAGCTCATTAGTTTCAATACAGAATAACACCTTCTAATCTAACAGGACGGATGCGAGCATGTGTAGGAGGTGACAGCAGAGGTAGGATCTGTCTGACTGCGGTTTCCTCCACAGGTCTCTCGCTACAGACTGAGTCTATAATTGATGAGAAGTTTTGACAAAGGAGTGTAGAGTGCCAGTGCCTGGGTTCTACCTCATTAGTTCCACTGGAAAAAAATGATTCAGGGATAAAAGACAAATTCACACACATCACAAGTTCTAGGAGTCAAAATGCAACCAATATTATATAGTAAAAGTGTATTCTGATGCTGTAATGTTGAGTCAACTGCAGGTGCGGCCCATAGTGGTACGTACAGCGTTCTCTGGATGGAAGATGTAGGAGGCAGGTGAGTTGTCCACTATGATGACTTTGTTGAGCTCCCGGCCCAGTCGGCTGAGGTCTTTGACGTAGTTCCCCCGGTGGAACACACAGGATTCCCTGAAGAGCCGTGCCCTGAACACACCCCACTGGTCCAACAGGTCTGCTACAGGGTCAGCGTACTACAAGACCAAAAACAGAGACAACGATGAGCGTAGCACACAAACATAATACAAACAAGTTTTTCTTACAAAAACCCATATTTAGAGGTGCCCTAGAACTTTTTTTTAAAAGATGTAATATAAGTCTAAGGTGTCCCCTGAATGTGTCTTTCAGCTCAAAATACCCCATAGATTTTTTTTAGTTCATTTTTTTAACTGCCTATTTTGGGGCATAATTAGAAATGAGACGATTCAGGGTGTATGGCCCTTTAAATCTCGTGCTCCACGACCCAAGAGCTCGCGCTTGCCTTAAACATCATAAAAAAAGTTCAAACAGCTAATATAACCCTCTAAATGGATCTTTACAAAGTGTTCGTCATGTAGCATGTCTAACCTCAATAAGTACAGTGTTTATTTTGATGTTTACATTTGATTCTGAATGAATTTGAGGCTGTGCTCCGTGGCTAACGGCTAATGCTACACTGTTGGAGAGATTTATAAAGAACGAATTTGTGTTTATGAATTATACAGACTGCAAGTGTTTAAAAATGAAAATAGCGACGGCTCTTGTGAATACAGTAAGAAACGATGGTAACTTTAACCACATTTAACAGTACATTAGCAACATGCTAACAAAACATTTAGAAAGACAATTCACAAATATCACTAAAAATATCATGTTATCATGAATTATGTCAGTTATTATTGCTCCATCCGCAATTTTTTGCTATTGTTCTTGCTTGCTTACCTAGTCTGCTGATTCAGCTCTGCACAGATCCAGACGTTCTGCCCTTGTCTAATGCCTTTCATAATGCTTTGAACATGGGCTGGCATATGCAAATATTGATCCCGACTGTTACGTAATTTATATAAGATTTATATAAGAAGGAGGAAACAATGGAGTTTGAGACTCACTGTATGTCATTTCCATGTACTGAACTCTTGTTATTTAACTATGCCAAGGTAAATTCAATTTTTGAATCTAGGGCACCTTTAAAACTTTATACACTTTCGGCAATGGCCGTATGAGAGTTCATGAGAGAGTCGAGATCCGGTGGAAGAGTGACCTTTGACTCGACGTATGACATGAAACATAGGTCAGAGGTCACTCGTTCCAACTCTCTCGTGAACGAGCGTATGGCCGTTGCGCTTTTTGGAGCTTCAAAAATTCAGGCACTATTCATTGCCATTACAAAACTGGGAAGAGTCAGGATATTATTTAATATAACTCTGATTGTGTTCGGCTGAAGGAAGAAAGTCATACACACCTAAAATGGCTTGAGGGTGCGTTCACACTTGTACTTTGTTTGGTTTGTTTGGTCCGGACCAATAAAAAAAATTAAAAAAAACATTTAGTCCTGGTCCGATTAGCGTTCAGATTGGCAATTTTAATCACCAAACCAAAAGATACCTAACCTAAAGGCATAGGGATACGTTCACAACCTGATTGGTCGGATTTTATGACGCATTGCCTATCTTGAGACGGAACTTACGAACATCCAAAACAATGCTGTTTTCTGAAGTAAATGCGCTTGTTGTGTGTGCGTGGCCTGCATATGATGGTATTTTGACCAGCTGGGAACTTGTAAAGAGCTTAAAAAAGGAGTCAAAACAGTGGCGGGAATCCATCCGTCACATACACAAATGATCTGCTGTGTGGAGACATGCGTCTGATGTCTGTGATGGATGGACAAACTCGCGACTAAGAAGAGAAAAAACAATACTTGCGAGGATTCTGTCCTTTTTAGGGTCTCATCTTCCCATTTTTGGTTCGGTTACATGTCTTTGGTCCGTGTTGCATTCATATATCATTCGATCCGCACCAGAGTTTGTTTGGAAGCGGACCGAGATCCATCTTTTCAGCAGCCTTGGTCCGCTTGTTTGGTGCGCACTAAGGTTCGGATGGCAGCGTTCACATGTTCAAATGAACCGCACTAACAGAGCAATCGCACCAGGGATCGTTTTAATCGAACCAAACGTGACAAGTGTGAACACACCCTAAATTATGGGATAACTTTCATTTTTGGATGAACTATCCCTTTAAGTACTGACTAATATTAATTAATAGTTAAATATTAGTCATTCTATTTTGACAAGAAATCAGTTTTCTTGCTGCCAAAATTGAATGTTATGCAAGGAAAGCATTTTATATAAATACCAGAGGTGAATTATGCATCATATCGTGAACAAGATGAACGATTTGCAATGCAAGAACCAAACTCACTGCCAACAAACTTTCTGACTCAGTTTTCCACACATCGTTTTTAGTATAAATCATATAGAAGGGTGAAATCACTCTCAATAACATTATCGTCCTCTGTTCCACCTCGAGAATCTCACAGGAGATGGATCCTGTGAGCTCCACTGACTTCACTTCATCACTTATTTGCATAAAGTTAAACTTTTCTCAACTTTGTTGAGTCACTAGGCGCGCACACATTGCATTGCAATGTTGCTAATGTCGCTGAAAAATCACCAATTTTCATTGAAAATGACTTCTGTTGCTATAAATGAAGTCTATAAAACATTGACTAATTGACAAAATGGATCCGATGGTTTATGCGCAGTGTGAAGAAACCCTAGAGACCCTTACCTTAGCCAGGCTGGCTGTAAAAAGAACACATTCAAACAGTTCGCCCATTTTCTGCAGAAACTCATCCACATGAGGCCTCTTCAGCACGTAGACCTTCAAACAAACCAAATAAACAGCTATTACTGATGGAAATGAATCGATCCTGAATCCTGGAAATGTATGAGGTGCTAACACTGAACTTTCAACAAACCTCTCCGTAGTCTTGAACTCGTCGTTCAGTTGCTGCAACCTAGTGCAAGTAACCAAGAACAGGCCAACCCTGATCCAAAAAGCCTATCCTGGATTACTTGAACCAGGTATCAGCCACTTCGCAGATGTGCTCCAGCAACAAATGAGCCATATTGACTCACACACAGACTTACTATCAACACAATTCAGACTCCCCTTCAATGTGTTTATTCTGAGCTTTCGGCTGGTGACATTTATTTACTTCAAGTTAGTTACCTCGAGCGAGTGCAGCTGACTACATCGCACACAACGACTCAAGGAGAATGATAAAAGGAAATTAGTTCAGATTCAGACTTTGATTTAGCATGAACCCTTTGGGGCCACTCACATATTACTTTTTCTTAAGAGACGAAAGGATGGGCAAAAAAAAAAAAAGAAAAGAAAACTTAATAAAAATACAAAGCCTCAGAGGACACATGGTGGAAAGCAGAAAAAAATCATTAATGCTAATGTCTTAATACGACAGAAAATCCACAGAACAGTGCGGCCGCTGTTCAAAGTTGAGTTATCTTTTACAGTAATATTCCAGGTTCAGTAAGTTAGGATTAGTTTTTTTACAATTTCGTGATAATTTACTCATCTCCATGTCATTCAAGATGTTCATGTCCTTTTCTCTTATGTCGAAAAGAAATTAAGGTTTTTGATGAAAACATTTCAGAATTTTTCTCCTTATAGTGGACTTCAATGGGCACCAAACAGTTGAAGGTCAAAATTACAGTTTCATTGCAGCTTCAAAGCGTTCTATGTGATCCAAAACGAGAAATAAGGGTCTTATCTAGAGAAACCATGATCATTTTCTAAAAAAAAAAAAAAAAAAAAATTGTATACATTTAAACCATAAATGCTCATCTTGAACTAGCTCTCTTCTTCTTCTCTCTTAGAATTCCAGCAGTGTAGACGCTGCAAAGTGTATTACTGCCCTCCACAGGTCAAAGTTTGAACTAATTATTATATACTTGCACTAGCATATTGTATATGACAATTTACTTAAAACTTTGACCTGTGAAGGACAGTAATACACTTTGCAGTGTCTACACTGCTGGAATTCAAATAGAGAAGAAGAAGAGAGCTAGTTCAAGATGAGCATTGATGGTTAAAATGTATAAAATTTGTTTTTTTTTTTAGAAAATGAGCGATGGTTTCTCTAGATAAGACCCTTATTTCTCGTCTGGGATCGTGTAGATCGCTTTGAAGCTGCAATGAAACTGTTATTTTGACCTTCACCCATTTGGAGTCCATTGAAGTCCACTATATGTAGAATAATCCTGGAATGTTTTCATCAAAAACCTTAATTTCTTTTCGACTGAAGAAAGAAAGACATGAACATCTTGGATGACATGGGGGTGAGTAAATTATCAGGAAATTTTCATTTGAAAGTTAACTAATCCTTTAAGAGATGAAAGGACGGGCAAAAGAAAAAAGTAAACTTAATAAAAATACAAAACCTCAGAGGACACATGTTGGAAAGCAGAAAAAATCATTAATGCTAATGTCTTAATACGGCAAAAAAAAAACAGAACAGTGTGGCCGCTGTCACGAAGTTGTATTTTACATTACGATTTGATAAGTAAGTCTAAATAAGTTGATTTATCTTTTACAGTAATATTGCAGGTTCAGAAAAAGTTAAGCTAAAAGGAAATACAAAAACACAGTCCAGATTCAAAGCAAGCCTGAGCTTTCTTTGTAATCCATTGCCGACAAAGTGTGAACATTTACCCATGGCTACATTTGAACCCCTTTGCACGGTACCTGATGAACTGTTCCGTCAATCTCCACAGGGACTATAAAGTCTGCGTTGCTGATGGGCTGCGGGCACAAAACAGGAAATCACACATTAGGAGTCTGCTTGAAACCCACTGTAAGAATGTTAGAGCTGTATCAGCTGCAGTGTTCTCTAAGAGAGAGCCAGAGGGAGGCATCCATCGCTTCACTGCTACCTGTAGTCAAGCCTTTCAATTACGCTTCTTTGAGCTTTAAGAGTGTATGTGCACGAGCGTGCGCATTTGAGCCTGTGTTTCTGACAGCTGACTGCATGGAGCTGGGAACGGCAAACTTCTTTGAAAAGAGACTTGATACGCTTTTAAAGAAAGCAGAGCGAGAGAGAGGAGGAGACGTGCTGTAGAGCAAAGGGAGATGATGAAAGAAACGCAGCGGGCGCTCTGAGTTCTCGTAATGCAAAGAGAGAAAGGGAACAGGAGATGAGGAGAGGAGAAACAACTTTTGCTCGCTGCATTTTTCAGGTGCTTGTTAAAAACAAAGTAATTTTGGTTCTCAGTTCTGATTGGACAGCAGAGAAGGAAGCTCATCCAGAGGGTACCTGTCCCCTCTCTGACCGGGTTTGCGTAACATCATGATTATCAATGGATAGTTTCATTTACAACACATTTTAACAGACACACACTCACAAAAAAAAAAAAAAAAAAAAAAAAAAAAAACTATTTTCTTTATCAGATGTGTCTTGTTTTTCAGAACAAGTACATCCTCAAAATAAGATAAATTTATACATTTTATAATTTTAAATCATTTATTTTATATTTAAATAATATAATGTTCTTACCCAATTGGCATAATTATTTTTTTAACCATAGATTTAACATTTAAAAATGATTTAATGCTTAAAAAAGAACAAACTACTCAACAATGGGGTAAGTAAACTTAAAATTATCTGAAATATAAATTATATAAATTGTATGTTCAGGGTTATATATATATATATATATATATATATATATATATATAAACATAAATATATATATATACACATACATATATATACACATACATATATGTATGTGTATATATATATGTATGTGTATATATATGTATGTTATATCAAATTTGCACTTTCATTCCATATATTGCAGATTTCGTTCCACATATTCAGGTTTCATTCCATATACTCAAACTTCATATTATAAATACAATAATTTCCTGAACATTATGGTGTAATTATATATATATATATATATATATATATATATATATATATATATATATATATATATATATATATATATAAAAACAGAAAATTAACTTTCTTAGTGCACAGTTTCTAAATGTTTATCTAGAAATACAGTGGACACTTTTTTGAATGTTTAAGGACTTCAATGTCTAAATATTTAATGAAGGGACTGATTTCAGATCAGTTTTCACAGTCAACTGATTTACACATCAGTTCATAATATGGCCAGTAGGAGGAGTGTGTGACCTATACTATTGAGGATCGTGAATGACATATTAGCTGGAAAACACAAACTTGAATCCTATTATCATATAAATCTATATCTTTATTATAAGATTCTACTGTCCTCTAAACAAAAGAATCAACTATCAGAAAGTGCAGTGTATAATCTCTGAGAGAGAGAATAAGAGGGATTAGAATGTTGTGTATATACTGTAATAAATCTATAAAGACATTTTATTACACGGCAGTCTAAAATTTTAATTGCTGCATGCAGTGGACAAATATGTTTGTGTAATGAACTGCACATACAGTATACAACTAATATATGTACTGAACAATTTATAGGCAAACTCAATACAAAAATGTAGTTGGAAGGGGTCTGGTATAATTTCATTTTGTGAAAATGACCATCTGACTGTACATTATCCCACTTAATGCATGGCTACTTACCATGTAAGTAAATGCACTGACTTTGGATATTGATTTGAGATTAAATTATTAATAAACAGAGTGTAGATTACTACAGGAGATGTATAGAATACTGTAAGAGATTGGTTTACAGGTCAATATACAAAAGTATTCTGAATATCAAGTGTTCCAGACAGTCATGTACTAAAAATATTTAAACAACATTTAATACTTCAATATATTTCAAGTTTCATTTATGTTTCATTTATTTGATAAAAAAAAAAGCAATTAAAAAGATTAGCGCAATGAAGTACAGACTTTTGGTCAATATTGTAAAATAGATATTATGTCCAAAATTGCACCATTGCATTAGATTCAAAATATTTAATATTGTTTAATGTTCAGATACTTTTTGTGGCTGCTGTGTGTAAATGTGAAGGGGAAAAAAAGAAAACTAAAAACCTCTTATGTCACTGAGAAAATCAAGCCAACTGAGGCAGAACATTCTAAGCAATAACCATTAGTAATAGAATACACTGTAAACATTCGTTCAAGTACGGTCACGGTCAAATCTTTTTATGTGCGTAACTGTGAGCATATCTTTTTAATGTGATATGTGTGTATGTGTTTTGGTGTCAGGGTGGGTGTTTTTGAGCGTGTGTATGTGAGGTTGTGTGTATGTGAGGTTGTGCACAAAGGCATGCATCCCTTTCTCTGGGCCTCTTTCTCTCAGTCGCCGCCTTTCTCTCTTCTCTGAGCAAAAACAGGAGCTGCCAGGCGGACATTTTAAAGGAGGACAGGCGTTGCTTTAACAAAACACAGTTATTAGTCTTAGAGCAAACACATTCAGTATCTGTCACTGTCTTTCTCTCTAGGGAGTGGGGATGTACCCAGCTGTGGACAACATGTGTGCATTAAGCTAGATGTGTGAACATACGTAAATGTGGGGTGATTGTGTGTAATCAACTGGCCATAGTTGTTTGACCATGTGTGTGAGACAGAGCTAAAACCAAAATGTAGAGAAGTGGGTCACTGCGTTCAGCAGGTGGCTCCCTGAAGCACTACTTTCAAGGGACCAGACAAACATTTAGTCTCTGAAGAGGATTTAATTCACCTGGGACTTAAAATCCACCCCAACGACCTCAACATACTGCCAGTGCCTTCTGTTATTATGTCTTAGGTTGCTCAAATAAATCATTAGGCCACTCAAAACTACTGTGCAGAAGTGAATCCCATGAATTTACTCATGTTACTTGTGTTCATTTAGAAATGAGGACTGAAATGGAAGCTCTATACCAAAACCTAGTGGGCTGCCTTGTTGTCTTGTGGCTACATAGGAAGCTGTCTTCTAAGGGAGCATTCTAACTGAAATGGAATTTCAGATTTGGAATGCTCTTTCCATCTTATCTCCAAAGAGACGCGCATTTAGGTCTGCGCATGCGCATTAGCTTGATCCAGCCTAAAAAATACAGTTTTTTTGTCATGATTCGAGCGTTTAGAAACTAAATTTATGAGCCGGTTGTTGTTGGATTTCATTGGTGATTTCAATTATGAAATTTAATCATAAGGTTGGCGAACAGTTTTGGAGAATTTGATGTTTCCCCATTCAAAGAGATTGCATGATGCCCAGGATGCCCGAGAGGCATTTCAAAGATGGCCGCTGAGTGAAATGACTTGTCTTAAAGGGACTTTGATTCAACTCACAATTGGTTCCAATAGAGTTTGCTAAGCTAACAATGCAAGTCTCATGAAAATAAAAATACATAAAACCGCCAATTGTGTAATCGATACTTGACAGGTAATAGATACTTGTCACGTCAGTACTGAATGAAATGCATATTTATAAATAATCAACATTTCTCCCGCATACTAACCAGATGCGATGCGACAAGATTCCAGTGACGCGACATGACAAAAAAAAACAAAAAAAAAACAACAAAAAAAAACCACAGCCAATCAGAAGACTGTGTGGGCGAGATCTCTCTGCAAGCGCACTACACTCGCAACGAAATGAATAAATGTATTATCAAATTCATAAACATATTACTCCATTTTAATATTGTTTAACAGGCCTACACACTGAGTTACTGAAACAATCTTTGTAATAAAATACACTTGTTTCTTCACATTGAATTGACAGTTTGAACATTCCTATTTCATTTTATAAAAAGGTTAGTTCCTGTCCTTGATTCTGATTGGTCAATAGCTGTGATTTATTCACGATAAAACACAGCTATGACCGCTTCACCCAACGATTCTGTGTACACAACACCCTTAGCAACCACTCTTAGCAACGTAAACTGTATGTTCTCAATTGATATTGTACATTGAATCTTACTGTATTATTTAACGTTAGAACTAGAGAGTATTGTTGAGTGAGTGAGTTTATTACCTGCATTCAGATTTAACATTTTCCTTCAAGTCTGTCCTATGTTCATAATAAAATATCCGTTTAAATGTCTGATGTATTATCTTGTCCTTTTAACAGTTAAGGGGTTTTCCCGTGACTGACAACACTAGTCAAAGTATTTTTTCAGTTGCGTCTTGTTCTGTGTTCACAACAATACAGACTTTTCAATGTAAAAGTCTTCACTACTGAGTGAAACACTCACAAAGACAGTCTTCGCCGCCATCTAATGGCGTAATAATGTAACTTCTGTTACTGTTTACGGTCAGGGACTATTTGTTCCGGTGGAAGGAAGGCTTTTAGTTAAAGTTTACTTCATGAAAGTTGCATTGATAAATATTTTTGGCTTTAATATTTGTATTGTGTGGTAACCGTTCTATAAAAGCAATAAGGTATGAGAGGCTAGTGCTGTATCGTGAATAAGTCACGGCTAGGTTTCGCGTCGTGCCTAACAACGCCCTTCAGCTGTGACTTATTCACGATACAGCACAGCCTCTCATACCTTATTTATTTTCAAGATCTGAGGTGAATTTTCCATTGTCACCTTTAGTATGGCTATGAAGGGCAAGCAAAATGATATTCAAACTTATATTAGATACTTTTAACATTAAATAAAGTACATAAACAGTACCTGAGACTATTATTATCACACTTTGTGTTTGTTCCAGCCACAGCGTCGCAGAAAAATAGAAGCCGTTCTATCGAATCATCACATTGCCGTCGCGGCTGGTTAGGACAGGGTGTTAGTAGAGTGCCTCAGAGATGACGCATTTTTGTAGGCAAAACCCGGAGCGAGTTAGCATTTTAGGACTTCCGGTTCCAACGCCATAAAGTCTATGGGTTTTTTGAATGGGTTTTTGCTAAATCGCCTGAAATAAGGTCTGTGGTAAACAAAGCCTCTAAATACTTTCACGTTTTGATCTATGACATAAAACACACCAGTTATAACCCACTTGTGATTTTTTAAACTTTTACTGTGTCTTAAAATCGGCGGTTGCTAACAAATTGCTAAAGGGGCCTACTTCCTTTGGCGGGGACTTTAGACGTCATCATTAAAAACAGGACATTTGGACAGCATTTCTCATGAAAAAGTGGATAAGTATTCATACACAGCGCAGATCATAATCAGTGAGCATGTTTTTAAATAAAGTTGTTTTCTAAATAAAGTTTGAGGAAGCTTGGTGCTGACGACGTTGATCCGCGACCATGGTGTGTTGTAGTCTGTTTATAGCCTACTGTTAGCCTTTTATATCTAACGACTTTATTTAAAATCTTCAAAAAGATTTCAGTCTGAAAGACTTCAAAATCTATAAATGTTGTGTTAACTTGTAAAGATTATCTTGATAGACAAAACGTGTAAGTGTCATAACCCTTTGTTAAACACAGAGCTTATTTTCTGCGATTTTCCAAGAGTCTATGGGAAAAATGCATAGGCTTTCAATCAACCGAGGAAACCTGTGCGCCGCTAACTTCCGGGTTGGCCTACAAAAACGCGTCATCCCTGGAGCAATCTGTAGGGCTGTGACGGTAGGCATGACAACCGTGCCACCGCGGTCGTGGAGTGTCACCGGCGGTAGTGTGACGTCATATATAATATATATATTTATATATCTCAGAGATCGCGATAACTGAAAATTTTCCATCTTTAATGGAATTTGTTTAGCAGTGACGGGAAAAAATCTGCAGCCCGTCCGTCATTTTGACAGATTATGTAGTTTGTATGTAAGCTTGTTGTAATTCCCACCCCTGTCCAGTAGGTGGTGAGCGCGCTTCAGTGTGGCAGCAGAGCGCAAGTTGTCTCCAGAATAAAATGAAAACGATGCGCTTGATTACACACAGACGAGCACCCAGTTTAAGTAAATTGTATAATGATAAAGTTACTTATGCATGCTTAAGTTTTTTTTATTTTTCTTGCTGACTAAGTTTATGGTCAACGAATGGCTTTTCTGAGGTATAATGTTACGTGACATTGGCAACACGGTAGTAAAAATTTGCCACCGTCACAGCCCTAGGTGTTAGATTGTCCCAGAATATGTTCTAAGAATGTTTTGCTCATGTTCCCATTAAGTTATGAAAACATTATTTCTGAATGTTCTCTCAACATTCAAAATGTCCAACATTCAAAACCTTCTCTAAAGGTTCTGAAACAGAGAAAAACGTTCAGTGAATGATTTATTTATATTGTTTTTGTGCTAACATTTTGAGAACATTATTAGAGACCAGATAACTCTGAACATATCTTCAATTAATGAATAAAACTTTGAGAGAACCTAGCTGAAACATTAGCAAAAGTTCTGAGAATATTTCCTGGGGTAAAGTATTCTGTGATTTCCTTCAAAACGGATTGTTACGGAAGTAAATATCATAATGACATAATTGTAGTATTTGTGTTTGTGTGTGTGTATGCACAAGTACCTTGAAGGAGCTGTGCACAAGGGTCTCGTCCAGATCAATGACCACACAGTTCTTGCCGTAGTCATTAATGCTGACCTCAGGCAAGAGGTATTTGGCTGGAGGCTGGAGGAAATACGGCACAGATGAATACAAGCAGGAGAGGAGAGCAAACAAGCCGTTCGACAGAGAAAAAAGATGCATGCTTATCATATCAGCCAGACATTCTGATTTATAATCTAAAGCTACGGTCTCTCCTCCAATGGGACACAACATGCACTGGAGATTGCTCTGTTGTTGTTGAATACAAATCCCATGATGATGTACTGGGATCTGGTGCTTTTGGATAACCTTGAAACAATAATCATAGCTCTGTGTTAAAGTGACTGGTTCGGCTTCACTGCCAAGTCATGTTGCTTAAGCACAAGCTGCCTCTGTAGATGGTCTGCCAGTAACGGGAAAGAGATGTCCTTTACTAAGCCTGACCTGATGGAGGCAGATGGACTTGAGAGGCAAAACACACTCACACACATATCCAAAGATGCGAGCAAAGTCAAATACAGCGCATGCATGCATGCATAATTTATGTACTTTTAATATCAGTAATATGCCTAATATTCTTTACATGTGCATTTCAGAATGAGTGTGGAAGAAGGCTATGGACATCATGGATGATTTATCTGTGCCAGTATGAATCTGAGTCCTCCATGACCTTTCACTGGTGATATTTCAACCTCATCAGAATTGAACAACTATTAGCAATTCTAATCACATCAAAGTTTAATTAATTATTCATATAATTCATAATTACTCCAATATGTACTTTAAAGGGTTAGTTCACCCAAAAATAAAAATTATGTAATTAATTACTCACCCTCATGTCGTTCTACACTCGTAAGACCTTCGTTCATCTTCGAAACACAAATTAAGATATTTTTGATAAAAACAAAATGGCTCAGTGAGGCCTGCATCGCCAGCAATAACACTCCATTGTTCAATGGAGTAAAAACATATTTAAAACAGTTCATGTGAGTACAGTGGTTCAACCTTAATATTATAAAGTGACTAGAATACTTTTTGTGCACCAAAAATAACTAAATAACGACTTTATTCAACAATATCTAGTGATGGGCGATTTGAAAACACTGCTTCATGAAGCTTCGAAGCTTTACGAATCATTTGTTTCGAATCAGTGGTTCGGAGCGTGTATCAAACTGCCAAAGTCACATGGACTATTGAAGTTTCAAAACACTTATGACGTAGCGAACCCTCTTTTACTAAAATAATGTGATTTTGGCGCTCTGAACCACTGATTCGAAACAAACGATTCGTAAAGCTTCGAAGCTTCATGAAGCAGTGTTTTGAAATCGCCCATCACTAGGTATTGTGGCATAAAGTCGCTATTTTGTTATTTTTGGCGCAGAAAAAGTATTCTCGTCTCTTTATAATATTAAAGTTGACCCACGTGAACTGTTTTAAATATGTTTTTAGTAGCTTTATGGGCATTGAACAATGGAGTGTTATTGCTGGCGATGCAGGCCTCACTGAGCCATCGGATTTTATCAAAATATCTTAATTTGTGTTCTGAAGAAGTCTTACAGGTGTGGAACGACATGAGGGTGAGTAATTAATGACATTATTTTCATTTTTGGGTGAACTAATCCTTAAAGTATATAAATGTGACAAGTCAAATTTGGACTTAACATAATGCCTATTCAGTGAATCTTAGTGTATGACCTTAATATTAGTGCAAGTGCTAGAAAATGGATGCCCTATTTAGCAATGTCCAAACATATGCACACACAAATAGTTTTATATCATGGTCTCATTGACTTCTACTGTTCTTAAAGGGGAAGAGTAAATTTTTATCTGCATTAAATTAGACAACTATAAGTAATTCATAGTTTGAATTCCCCAAGAATTATTTTTATGTTATGACCGATAACCGATAAAAGCCGCAAAGGTGTAAACCTGAATAAGTTACAAAACACAATAAAATTTGACATAAAATTTTTTAAGTTAAGCAATTCAAAGTTTAAAGGTGCCCCTAGAACTTTTTTTTAAAAGATGTAATATAAGTCTAAGGTGTCTCCTGAATGTGTCTGTGAAGTTTCAGCTAAGAATACCCCATAGATTTTTTTTAAATTCATTTTTTAAATTCATTCAAACTGCCTATTTTGGGGCATCATTAGAAATGAGCCGATTCAGGGTGTGTGGCCCTTTAAATCTCGTGCTCCACGCCCCAAGAGCTCGCGCTTGCCTTAAACAACATTAAGTTCAAACAGCTAATATAACCCTCAAAATGGATCTTTACAAAGTGTTCGTCATGCAGCATGTCTAATCGCGTAAATACAGTGTTTATTTTGATGTTTACATTTGATTCTGAATGAGTTTGAGGCTATGCTCCGTGGCTAATGGCTAATGCTACACTGTTGGAGAGATTTATAAAGAATGAAGTTGTGTTTATGAATTATACAGACTGCAAGTGTTTAAAAATGAAAATAGCGACGGCTCTTGTCTCCGTGAATACAGTAAGAAACAATGGTAACTTTAACCACATTTAACAGTACATTAGCAACATGCTTACGAAACATTTAGAAAGACAATTTACAAATATCACTAAAAATATCATGTTATCATGGATCATGTCAGTTATTATCGCTCCATCTGCCATTTTTTGCTATTGTTCTTGCTTGCTTACCTAGTCTGATGATTCAGCTGTGCACAGATCCAGACATTCTGCCCTTGTCTAATGCCTTTCATAATGTTGGGAACATGGGCTGGCATATGCAAATATTGGGGGCGTACACCCCGACTGTTATGTTGAAATTTGCCTGTTCTTCGGAGGTCTTTTAAACAAATGAGATTTATATAAGAAGGAGGAAACAATGGAGTTTGAGACTCACTGTATATCATTTCCATGTACTGAACTCTTGTTATTTAACTTTGCCAAGGTAAATTACATTTTTGAATCTAGGGCACCTTTAAGTAAGCAGAACTAGCAGATTTAAATTTTGTACTCATACATTTGAATTGCTTTTAACTTGAACATTTTTGAGTAAATCATACATTTAACTTAAAATTATCATGTAATCTCAAAAAATATTTCTAAAAGTGGAAATGTAGCTAGCTATAACTGCTAATTGGTAACACAATAATTCGGTAACATTAGCATAGCATAGCAATTGCTGAAAGAGTACAGCAATGTAGAAAATTTAACATATCTGTTCTCAAACTAAGCTCATGCTCCCCTTGTCACCATGATGGTAACCCCCCCCCCAAAAAAAAACACATTACACAAACTCTCCTAAGTTAGCATAGCAAAGCATTAAACACTACTAAATCTCCAAACTTAACATTAATCTTGCACAAAATATATTATATAACACTTAATTTTATCATTTACACTCCCATGCTGGGAAATAGAAATTCCAGCCCAGTGTCACGTAATTTTAAGTTTGTCTAAATTAAAAGAAACAAGTTCATAAAACTCAAAAAATGAAACAATTCAGATTACTTAAAATGTGTCACTTTAATGTTTAGTTCTAAATACTCATAAAAGTTAATATGATTGAACCAATTTGCCCTACTCAAAACCAATTAATTATTTTGAGCATTAGAGTTTACAGTGAGGCATTGCAACATTATAATGTTCAGTTTGAAAATATACAATATAGGGTTTTCAGGTTTTGCTATCATTGAGGGAACATTCGGTCCCCACATGGATACACAAATAAGCACTCACACGGTCAAATTTATGCATGTCCCATGAGTACATGCAATTACATCATTACATTGTAACTCTATGGTTAATGCTTTAACCATAATTGTAGCATAACACTGTGTCAATCAATCCTGGCATTCATTTAATGGCTTTCAAATGCTTTACAATTTATAACTTGCTTGCATCGTGATAATCTTTAAGTGAAAAATGACAGCCGACGGTTTGTGGTTCTCTAAATTCATCTGCTTAACCTTTGCCCCAATCCAGACACTTTCAAAATGCATTAGAGAGAAAATATTGAAAGTTTGACATCATGCAGTTGAAAATTTGAGTCATTATTGTCAGCCAGTCAGAAGGATCTGGAAGCAGGCAGTGAGACATTCCCAGCTGTCATCTTAGAAAACACCAGCGGATCTGAGGTTTGATTACAATTACTGTGAGAATTAAAACTCCTGCCAGCATTTTCTCAGCGTGGATGCTCGGTTTTTGCTGAGCAGGCAGATGCAGGTGGAGTGTGTGTCAGGATTTGGGTCTCCCCTATCTCAGGCCCAGCATGAAGGCCTGGCTTAGATCAGCAAACCTCTCCGCACGCTCTTCCTCTAGCAGGTGCAGTTTGGGATGGATTTGACTTTCTGAGATTGCTGTTGTCCTCAAGTACAGATTATTGCTACCAACAATATTATGACAGTATAAATGGGTTAAAACAGAACAGGTTTAGAATGACATAAGTAAATATTTATTTTTAGGTGAACTATCCCTTTAACTTTTAACATTTAATTTTGAGTAAAACAGAATTAGAAATAATAAAGGCCAGGTTGAGGATTTGATCTGATATGTTAGGCTATGATATTTTGATATTAATGGTTGATATTTTTCTCACACTTGCTGCTTTGGTTTTGCCAGCAGAAAAACCATATCAAAGGCAGAAGTTATTATATTTTGATGAAAGATTATTAAAACAAACCATTTTTTTTCTTTAGAATAATGTGCAATGGTGTGGACAATAAGACCAGAGACATTTACTGAAAGTATTGATTTTGATCAAAATATTTTTTATGAAATCTAAGCTGTGTGTGAATGATTTCTGTACTGAATAATAGTAGATGCAGGAAAAATTTACGAAATGTATTGCTGTAGACTGTAAGCCAGTGATAGGCTAATGTTAAACAATATTAAAATAATAATAATAAAAAAAACAATATATTGACTTGCACGGCCACTTTCTGTAATATCTATTCAACGCATTTATCACAATAACGTAATGTCTTTGAATAATCTTCATGTAATTAATTCAATTAAAATGTTTAAATCAATTGACAGCCCAAGTTTTAAATCCCTGTCATTTATGCACAATATGTAGCTGTTTTCCAAGATACTGCTTTTTATTTTTTATGTAATGTAAAGGAACTAAACGCACCCCAGAAAAACAAACCAGGCAGGTTTCTCTCAATAGAGAAAATACATGCATAAGCATGCAGGCAAAAAAAAAAGGATAGGCCTAATACATACACTGGGAATAGGGATGACCTGGACCTGATCACACTGAGAAATAAAATCAGAGAGAGAGAAAAAAAATAGAAAGACAGAGAAAAAAAGCAAAATGGGAAAAAGAGGATCATCAAAAAAACAACAACAAGCACAACAAACACGACACTGTAAAGCAAACAACGCAGCAGAGATTACGAACAGTTGTACATTATTATTACATGACTAAGACACACAGAGACATGCTGACAAAAATCACATCCTTGTTCACAGTGTAATCTTGCCAGGATTCTGTCTGTGAGGGCTGGAAAACACATGGGTTTCATTTTAAGTATCTGTGGGTCTAAAACAGGGCAGCTTAGAGTGCATGCACATATAAAATGGCAGGACATTCCTCTGCAGATCGCGAGTCATTTACAAGCAAACATTCGCAGTAATGCGATCTGATTCAGATCCATTTATAGCTGCCTGTACCTGCTTTGGCAGCACACACGAGTGTTTGTGGAGCGCCGTGGCTTAAAGTTTCACCACGGACAGTGAGGTCATTTCACACGGTACACTGCCCAGCGTTTGTGTGTATGTGTGTGTGTGTTTGGATGTGTGCAAGAGACAGAAAGAAAAAGAACAAGAAAGAGAGTGAGAGATAAATACACTGAAAAATCAGCAAAAGACACTGATGGGCTGAAATAACTCACTACACCGCAAGTATTTGAAAGTGTACTCTGTAATTTTTTAAAGTCTTCTTGATGAACAAAAAAGTCTTATGTGAACAAATGTGTCAGATAAAATATTTTTGATAAAATCCGATGGCTCAGTAAGGCCTGCATCGCCAGCAAGATAATTAACACTTTCAATGCCCAGAAAGCTACTAAATACATATTTAAAACAGAATACTTTTTGTGCGCCAAAAAAACAAAATAACGACTACAAATTTCAACAATATCTAGTGATGGACGATTTCAAAACACTGCTTCATGAAGCTTTGAAGCTTTATGAATCTTTTGTTTCAAATCAGTGGTTCGGAGCGTGTATCAAACTGCCAAAGCCATGCCCCTCAGTTGCGAACCACTGAAATTTCGACACTTTTGACATAACAAAGCCTTGTTTACTGAAATCACGTGACTTTCATGCTCTAAACCACTGATTCGAAACAAAAGATTCGTAAAGCTTCAAAGCTTCATGAAGCAGTGTTTTGAAATCATCCATTGCTAGATATTGTTGAATAAAGTCGTTATTTTGTTTTTTTGCCACACAAAAAGTATTCTCGACACTTCATAACATTAAGGTTGAACCACTGTAGTCACATGAACCGTTTTAAATGTCTTTAGTAGCTTTCTGGGCATTGAAAGTAATTATCTTGCTGTCAATAAAGGCCTCACTGAGCCATCAGATTTTATCAAAAATATCTTAATTTGTGTTCCGAAGATGAACAAAGGTCTTACAGGTGTGAAACAACATGAGGGTGAGTAATCAATGACAGAATTTTAATTTTTGGGGGAACTAACCCTTTTAAAAGGTACAAGCAGCAATTTCTGAGAATCGCTGTTGATATTTGAAATCACCAAAACAAACACGCCCCTAAAAAAAGGATCACACCCCTATCTCGATAGCCCCGCCCCCAACATCACAAACACGCTATGCAACACAGGCTCCTCCCCTGTCATGAGTGTATACGCCCCTTGCTGCTGATTGTTTTTTGGTGCTCTGTCCGATCCGCTTTCAACAGCGTTTTCAGAATTCACTTACTGCACCTTTAATTAGGATTTCTCAAAATTGAATTTCTCAAAGGTTGCTCTTTTATAGCAAAGGAGTTTTATTGGAGTTCTTGGTTGTGTTTCCTTCAAGTATCAATTCTGTCTCAGATGTTTCTCCTAAAATTAAAATTAAAATAGAAATTAGTTTTTACCAATTCTAATGTAAAATTAATGTTATAACAAATTAATTAGCTCAGTTTTTTTCATGTAAGAATTTGAAGAAATCATGGACTATTTATTGCAGACTTTAGTATTTTGTTAGCAAAAGTCTCAATTTGCTCTCAATTTGTTTTCTTCCCTAAAGGAGAAACAACTAAAATATTAAAGAGATCTCATTTGTGCATTTTATTGTCCTTTGTGGTGACCTGCTTTGCATAATTGCTTTATAAAAATGAAAACAGCCCAAACAACGTGCAAATAAACAACACTATCAGCATGTGCAATGCATTCTTAGTGTATTCCCTCTTAAGTGTACATAGCAAATGGCATAAAGAGAGAAAGAAAAAGAGGGGAAGGAACAAACTGGGCAGCAAGTAATCAATCACACAAGACACACTTTATTGGAATTAAAGAACCAGTTCAGGAATGTGAGAGAGCGAGCGAGCGTGTGTGTGGAAACTGAAGAATGTGTGTGTGGGGAAGCAGGCCCATCATTTCTAGAACTGGATGGTAAACATCACGGTGGGTTCACAGAGTTCGGAACAGCTGGAAAACTTTGCGGTATGGACACGGGAACAGTGTGCACAGAGCCTGCATTCGGGCGCAGCTCGCAAACAAGAAAAAAAAAAAAACCCTCAGCTAAACCGAGAGAAAACGAGCAAAGTTTGCTAATAAAAATACGTTATTCTGAGCCCACACAACCTTAGCAATTCAAACGCAGTAAACTAAGCTGTCCAATTTCATGCATCCAGTGCCAAAGATTTTCACGCAGGTAAAAGTGCCATTAGAGAAATAAATGAGGCCTCACCTTTGGAGGGCTGCTGTTCTCCTCGGCAGGTGGAGGGAGGGAGCAGGTCTTGTTGTTGGTGGCTGGTGGTTCTGCATTATAGTCCCGGAAACAGCAGAAGAAGGGACTAAAGATACTTCTGTTCCTGTGTTTCTTTAAACTGCTGTTGGACTGGGAGACTGTGACAGAGAAAAACACACACACCACACGTTGGTCACTGCAATGTACAAACTGTTCAAAACATCTGGGGCTTTACCTTCCCTGCCCTGTAACTTAAAACCCATCGGCCTCGCATACAGCGCACATTCACGAAGGAGGTCGTAACGAGAGAAAAAACAACGGTCCGTTGGAGTTTGCTTATTGGTTACCGTATAAAGCACACATGACCGAACAAGTGTGCAAACAGCTCCTTTTGTGTATTATGGTACACAGAACGCATCTCCATGGGCGACTCTGTCACCTTTGCCCCCTGCGCTTACACGCCTGCTGTTCTGCGATTGCATTCCTTGAATACAACTGAACGTCATAGTGTACAGCAATATGTCTCAAGTACACTTACAAAACCCGCATTAAAAGCTCCCTATTTGACATGAAACTCCTATTTGTAAATGCTGAATGTGGGTAAGATGACAGCAGTGGGTCTAATATCCTTAAGAAAAAATTTAGTTAGTCAGTTGCAAGATTAACATCAGGTAAACGCTTTATAGTTGCTATGCAAACATTTGTATGATGTCAAGGGTCAAAATTAAATTAAATTAAATTAAATTAAATAAAAAAAAAAGATGTCCTCTTTATTGTAAAAGAACAGTTTGCACCATGCCAAAATAAACGGAGAATCTTACAAAACAAAACAAAAACCAAAACAAAACAAAAGCTTTCCTTTTGAAGTAACTTATTTGCAAAACAAAACAGAAAAACAAAAGGGTCCGTGTACTTTTGCGTCCATTCATTTTTCCTTTTTTAAACCAGAAATGAAAAATGGAAAATACGGTTTCTTTGTTTTTTTATTTTAACACTTATGAATAGAATTAGCAGATGTAAGCCAATTTTCTTTATGCAAGATTAATATTTTATTAAAAATAACATAAATGATATACAACTTGTTTTTTAATAGGTAAAAATGCAAAATTTATTTTCGAGTGTTTCTCGTCATACACACAGACGCTAAAGCGCCCTCTAGTGCCTTTTCCTCTGGCGTCAATAGAATGACTCACTTCAAGAGCCTGCCTAAATGACATTGATTAATTTTTATTCGTTAAATTACTATTATTAGTATTTGTACATTTATATTTTAACCTAAACATTACATTTCTAAACCTTATAGCCTCTTGTTTAGCGCTCTAACATTAATATCAGTGGCTTAATGCATTAGTGTTTTCTTCATAACTGTGTTTTATTTACTAGGAAAATGCTTAACGTGTTATTAATTGTGTTCATAGTGGGCTGCTTATAGTGAATTTGCTCCTCCAATATCACCTACATTAAGCATTTTTCACGTTAAGCACTTAGAATATCCCGCTTCGCTGGATGCATTTGCCACCAGTATAGCATCTCTTGGACATGCGGCAGTAGGCTATCGGACCCCTCGTGAGTGAGAATGGGGTGGAAATCAAGTCAAGTATTATCATGTTTCAGAGACATGGCTCTCGAAAGTGTGGTGGAAACAACAATTTTACAAAAGAAAACTTGTAAATTGACATTTCTTTGACTTTAATCTATCCTTTTTAAATTTTGGTTTATAAAGATGTAAAACGTAATAAACAAAAACCTCAAAATAAGACAATTTTTTAAGACAATATTTTGTGCACATGAAATTTGTGTATTCGGTTTTAATTTAAATTTTGGTATTCACCATAGCATTTAAAAATAAAACAACCGTTCGTTTTTTGTTTTTCTTGACGTGGTTAAAAAATGAAAAAGGAATGGACGCAAAAGTGCACGGACCCAAAAGCTTTCCTTTTGAAGTAACTCATTTGGAAAACAAAAAAACAAAAACAAAACAAAAACAAAACAAAACAAAACAAAACAAAACAAAACAAAACAAAACAAAAAACAAAACAAAACAAAACAAAAAACAAAACAAAACAAAAGCTTTCCTTTTGTAGTAACTTATTTGCAAAACAGAAAGGGGTGTTTCATTCCCGCCCACAAGTTGAGATCAAATATTTAAGTTGTGAGATCAAATATTCAAGTTGTTTATTCATTTTCAAACACTGAATGAAAAACAAAAAAAAACAAAAAACAACAACAACAACAAAAAAAAAAAACAAGCCAAATTCTCATTTTTCGTTTTGTTTGAAAAAAATGATAAGCGAAAAAGGTGCCGTTTTTTTAATTTTCCGATTTCAATATTAAATGAAAAAACGAATGACCAAAAGATACACGGACCCTTTTGAAGTAACTCATTTGCAAAATAAAACAAAAACAAAAGCTTTCCATTTGAAGTAACTTATTTGCAAAACAAAACAAAAACAAAAGCTTTCCATTTGAAGTAACTTCTTTGCAAAACAAACAAAACAAAAAAGCTTTCCATTTGAAGTAACTTCTTTGCAAAACAAACACCAAAAGCCTTCCTTTAAAGTAACTAATTTGCAAAACAAAACAAAAAACAAAACAAAAACAAAACAAAAGCTCTCCTTTTGAAGTAACTTATTTGCAAAACAAAACAAAACAAAAGCTTTCCATTTGAAGTAACTAATTTGCAAAACAAAACAAAACAAAAGCTTTCCATTTGAAGTAACTTCTTTGCAAAACAAACACCAAAAGCCTTCCTTTAAAGTAACTAATTTGCAAAACAAAACAAAAAACAAAACAAAAACAAAACAAAAGCTCTCCTTTTGAAGTAACTTATTTGCAAAAAAAAAACAAAACAAAAGCTTTCCATTTGAAGTAACTAATTTGCAAAACAAAACAAAACAAAAGCTTTCCATTTGAAGTAACTTCTTTGCAAAACAAACACCAAAAGCCTTCCTTTAAAGTAACTAATTTGCAAAACAAAACAAAAAACAAAACAAAAACAAAACAAAAGCTCTCCGTTTGAAGTAACTTATTTGCAAAACAAAACAAAAGCTTTCCATTTGAAGTATTTTATTTGCAAAACAAAACAAAACAAAACAAAAGCTGTCCTTTAAGTAATTTATTTGCCCATCTTACAATAACATTCTGGCTATGCACACATATGTGCATGATATTTTTCAGGAGTATGGCAATTGGCAAAACAGAAGGGGTGAGCAAAATAGCATTTGGAAAATGTGTATTTTTTATTTTTCCTTTTAAATTGAGTAACAATAGGCTCAATCACTGATGACTGAGATGTCGGTCTAGATGTGTCTTTCTAGTCATACTCCTATCTTGTGACCTGCTGCACGTTAAACTGGCACGGTACAGATTGGGTTTCACGTTATCCAGGTCAGTCGTGAGGGCCAAATGCTCTCGTTGTTGCAGTAATGTCTGTTGTTACTGCACCTTAAAGTGGTAACAATCAACCAATTATACACTTTCAATAAATCAGGAACTAGTACAGAGCAGTACAACTGTTTGCAGAAAAAAAATGTATTGTGATTTTCAGCCTATTATTTGTTAATTTAAGCTGGGGTACTAAATAGGATAACTTATTCAACTGGGAGTCTCAAACTTTTTGTGCCATTGCTGATCTTGGCCAGGTACAGTATCTCTTGTTCAAAAGCTTTAATATCTCAGCACGTCTAACCTCCTTATATAAAGGTTAAATAAAAATAAAACCCGTGAGCCAAGCGGGTCTCAATCTCATAATGGAAGAAGCATTAGGGTAATAGCTAACAGCATCTGTCTGATTACTGCTATTGGAAAACACATAAGGTCACACAGAGCATCAGACCATGAGGAAATCCGCTTCCTGTGGCCCAGTACAGCTTGATGAGGTTGACAAGAACTCAGTCCAGCCCAAGTACATTAATCTTTATGATGATCCCCAAACAACAAGCCTTGGCTGGAGCCATTATTAACCACCTGGATTAGTACAGCAGGTCACCTGCTTCTATTTTCAGAAATGACTGCACTACACAAGTGTGATTTAAAAGGAAGATATTATGGAAAACAAGAATTTCCTTGCTTTTTTTTTTTTTTTTAAATAAACAGTCCCAAAGTAAATTCATCCAAAAGCATCGGAGCATAAATGAATCAGTGTATCGAATCATGATTCGGATCGCGTGTCAAACTGCCAACGGCTGAAATCATGTTACTTTGGCGCTCTGAACAGCATATTCGACACACTGATTCATTTATGCTCCGAATCTTCCTGAAGCAGTGTTTTGAAATCGGCCATCACTAAATAAGTCGTTATTTAGTTTTTTTTGGTGCTCCAAAAATATTCTCGTCACTTTATAATATTAATATTGAACCACTGTACTCACATGAACTGATTTAAATATGTTTTTAGTACCTTTATGGATCTTGAGAGAGGAAGTATCCATTGCTCCCTATGGAGGCCTCACGGAGCCATCGGATTTCAACTAAAATATCTTAATTTGTGTTCTGAAGATTAATGAAGGTCTTACGGGTGTGGAACGGCATGAGGGTGAGTAATAAATGACAGAATTTTCGTTTTTTGGGTGAACTAACCCTTTAAAGAATAGAATTTACACTAGTATGTTTTCGTTTTAAAATGCATACGTTTTGCTACAGTTACACCTGTCATTTACACTATGCCAGCTTTTTCAAACATCGAAAACTGAGACTTTCGAAAACGATGCAGAGCCTGTTTTAGTTTGAAAACGCCAGGATTGAGTTTCAGTATCAACGGACCAAAACGGACCAGACTTTGAAAACGATGGCGTTGCTGCCCACGTTCGCTCTGCGTATCCTTGACGACTGTGTAAACAATAACATGGAGACCGAACTGCAATCTTTGCTGGCTTTTTTGTAATTTTTAGCAGCCACTGTGCAGTTAAACTCAGCATTTTTTTAAAAACATACTGCAGCTACCTACATGAGCAAGAGGCAACCGTTTACGCTTGTACGTGCATGCCCAGTGTCCATGAACAGTCATGTGACATGCGTTTTCGGCCGTGTAATGTAGACAGAGATCGTTTCTGAAATGCTGTGGAAACGCCAGTGTAGACAGGAATCATTTTCATTTTAAAACGCCGTTTTAAAACAAAAACGCACTAGTGTAAAAGGGGCCTGAAAATTTGCATTATAAAAATGAATTCAAATTTATTTTTTTTCTTGTAAAAAAAAAAAAAAAAAAATCGGTGAGAAATCACTGGCAAGCAAATTTGAGTTAATGTTCAGACAGAACAGGTGACACATTTGAAATTATTGCTGTCCTCTTTATTATAAAGGAACAGTTACACAAGCTTTGCAACATCCCAAAATAAAATTAAAATTTTTAGAAAAATAAAAGAACAGTCACACAAGGAGTGTCTATAAACAGATCGTAATGTACTTGTGCGAAACTAATTTGAGAGATTGGGTGGGCGTCGCCAAAGACACAGACATAGGCTCTAGACCCTCTGATTTTCTATCCAACTATAATTACCTGTCAGTTGACAAGCTGGGCTCTGAGGCATAACGAGACGCAAACGAGCCGAACAACCTTCCACATAGAAATGCTATTCAGAGGGTGATTTAATAACTGTGTATTAAAACATAATTGCACTCTTAAACAAGTTCTCAAGCTTATTATAGGGAGCAACTAAGTCTACTGAGGATACACTGTTTGTCATAGAACACATGGTACAGTCCAACCTCTTCGTTCACATTCCCAAAACACCGTTCCTGTGCAATCCTTCCCTCCCGGGCCTCCATTTTGAGGCTATTTTCCCGCCTTGATTGTCTGCCCTGCACGGCAGTCTAATAATATGCAGGTGGGAAGGATGCCAGAGGGAGAGATGGAGGGAGGGAGAATGCAGGAGATGGGCCAGTGTAATGAAGTCTGTACCCTATACCAGCCCTCTGAACAACCACCAGTCCAACACAAACAGGGTTTTCTCCACACGCGCACATACAAACATAGCCATCTAAAAACATATTCTCTGGCTGACCACAGGAATGTGGCTGGAGTCAATTTGCATGGCGGTGCCATCCCTGCTAGCCTGAAATGCTGTATATTCTATTGAAAAAATATAACATGCATTTGAGAAGGCAACATGTGCCAACCATCTTCCCAAATGTGTAATGAGAAGTGTTTATAATCCAACTGTTGTCAACAAAAGAGAAGCAATAAGGGCTTGATGGTTTAATGTTTGAAAATGAAGAATTTAAGATAGCCATAAATGTTAGTAACTGTCATTTTACAGTTGTTCAGTGGAAATAAAATAATTATAATAATAATAATAATTATTGTTGTTGTTAAATAACATGTCTTGTTTTGTTTAATATTTTTATTTAGTACTACTACTACTATATTAGCATAGTCATTTTGATATTTAATCACTATTTTTTTTATACACAAACCTGGAGCTTTTTTGGTTGCATTTTTAAAAAAATACAGTTTTTACTCAGAGAGAGAGAGAGAGAAAAATAAAATCACAATTAGCTTTTCCC
The DNA here is from genome assembly GCF_024489055.1 of Chanodichthys erythropterus. Classification (NCBI taxonomy): domain Eukaryota; kingdom Metazoa; phylum Chordata; class Actinopteri; order Cypriniformes; family Xenocyprididae; genus Chanodichthys; species Chanodichthys erythropterus. The sequence goes on from NC_090243.1 coordinate 7,364,401, forward strand.
CCATATCATGCAGTCACTCCAAAAAAAAAAAATAAAAAATAAAAGAAGAAATTCAGGGGACCAGTCACCAGAACTTAAATAAATGCATGGTTGCAAGTTAATAATTCAAACACTCTAATTTATTGATTTATTTATTAAATATATTTATATTAAATTTTTTTGAATGTATATATTAAATTTTATTTTGATGAGTTCTGTTGACAAAATAACATTGATAATTACATTATTTTACATTAACAACTTAATATGGTCTGCAGTTTCTACATTAATTGATTTTTTTGTAAAAAAAGAAAAAGAAAAAAAGTAGTCATGTTTTATTTGTTTGTTTAATTTACTTGCTGAATAAGTTACATTTAACACTCTTTACTCTGTGTACTTTGTTGGTTGAACAAAATTTCATTAGAAGTTGTCATAACTCAAAAAGATTGATGCAAACTGTTGCATTAATTTTGTTTGCTGAACAAAAGCATTTTTAAGAATGTAGTAGAGCTACCAATAGGATTGGAAATTAAAATTAAAATTTCGATTCGGCACACAAATACTGAATTGAGTTCTCTTTTGAGTCTTCTTGCGCTTGAACTGTGAAAAACACACAAAATTATGTTAAAATATCCTTATAAACACAGTCTGTTACGTCTTGAACAAACAGTTGAGAAACAAAACGCATGTGTAACAGTATAATGGATCCGTGCATTAGGTCTTAAAGTGACAGTAGCCTAATAAACCTGCTGCCGTCTGTGTCATCACTGTTAATCAAAGAAAAAAGACAGAAAATCACTCACTGATCTTTTGACTGAATAACTTTTAACTTTAATAAGGATTAATTTATATAATATTTATAAAAAGCAGACTACGCAGTTTTATTTTACATTTGACTTCAATTTCTGTTCTTTTTTCAGTTTTATTTATTTGTGCTATTACTAATTTGCTTATTTGCTCTTATTGTATTACTGACTGTTTACTTGTTTTCAATAATGTTTGAAATTTATATTAGTTAGTCTAGTTTATTAGTTGGTTGTTCACGCTGCCGATTTTTGTTCATAGTATTCAGCTGCAACAGAATGTTTTGCAAAAAGAGGGAGAATAAATACGTTTGATATCTAAATGTTTGACTAATATATATATAAAAATATATATATATATATATATATATATATATATATATATATATTTTTTTTTTTTTTTTTTTTTTACCATATTGGAATCAAAACTGGGAATCGATAATACTCAAATTCAAACAACATCCAAACCTATAACACAGGAGACAGTGGAGAACTCAGAATCCTGCAGACACCAACTGATGGAAAACCAAGTCTACAAGTCCTGACGGTCCTAAAATGCTGATGTTTGATTGACAGCTGTCTTTTTAGCAAATCACAATGCACAAAAACACAAATGCGAAGGGAATCTCAATATACAAAACAAGAGTTGCAAAGACAAATTCATACGGCAGTTTCCAGTTTAGCAAATGGAACTCCGGCTGAAGCTTTGTTTTCATCGTGTGCGGACCATTCCCACAGTCTGCGAGTGAGGTAATCCGATGCCGAGCGGTCACATGGGTGGGCACGGTTTCTATGCTCTCACAGCCGGAAGAGGAAAGTGCAGGAAATTCCTGACATTCCTGACAGGAAGAGATAATAACCCTCTGACCCAAAGCGTGGAAAACTGCCCATCTGCAAAGAACACAGACCCCCAGCTTCATTACTGGGGTCAGAACTGGCTGTGGTCAGTGTGTTTGTGAGGGTTTGTGTGGCGTAAAAGAAATGGGGGAAAGGTTAAATAAGAGAGGGATACAGAAACAGAGAGAAGCAAGGGCCGGGTTAAGCACCAAACGTTCGCTCAGCTGTTGCTTTAATAATTAAGACTGTCAGTCCGCTGTGAGCAAGCAAAGGAAACGGGGCTAATAAACAACAACTTCACAAATCTTGTGGTCTTGTTCCGAAAGCTGATCCGAAAGAGGAAAAATGAGAAAGAGTTTAACTGTATATATCCTCTACACTGTATTATCTTACTCAAACAATACGTTTTGTCTTAGTGAAGCCAATTGCTAAAGTATTCCCTTAGGCTGGTTTCTTACCTAATCAGCCAGATGAGTAGTGAAGATCCATGTCTTACATCATAGGATTTTAAATGTTTGCATATTCGGTGTGCAGCTCACATTGTCTGTCTCGAGTCTGTTATAGGATGATGTAAACCAGAGGACATCACAGAGCTGAGACAGCAGAGTGATGAAGACATAAATGACTGTTGACTGTCCAGTGATCTATTCCTGTCACAGAATGTTTTTCATGTTTGCATCTCCTAATCCAAATTTTATATATATATATATAAATCACATTCAATTCTAAACTCTAAAACTCATTTTATTTTACCATGGTGTTACCAGTGTGAATAGTAGTAGAGCAGACACTGCTGTACGGTATCTGTTAGTTGTTTTTGATAACGAAATAAATGCCGCCTCTTACTGTGATGTCAAGTAAGCACTTGTTTGAAGCCTCTCCTGGGCCTTACCAATGATTAGTATCAAAGCACTTGTTGTTTTGCTTTGGAGATAACTAGCACTTATGTTTGATAGCTTTGTGAGGCCAAAGAGGATTGTAGCATGCATACACACACAGTATGTACCGACTCAAAGGCATCACCTTGAGGCAGGGAGTTCCTTTTACTGAATCTCAGGCTGGACCAGGTGTGTCTTAAAATACAAATATATGAGGTAAGACTTGGCTCAGCTACAGCAGAATTACAATTCAATGTTGTGCTCCACTGCCTTAAACAATGTTTTAACAAGAGCACCAAGCGAAGAGGACTAAAAGTAGAATGATCTGTCAGGAAACTATTCATTACAATGCATTGAACAAGACAAGGAAAAAGAGAAATGCTAGCGTTTGAAGTCTGATTATAAGGAGGCACATTTAGCCACTCAAACTGTCTTTTATCCAATGTGACAACATTCAAAAAAAATGTTTTTTTTTTTTAAAATGTGTTGACAGATAAATGTTTACAATGGTAGTCTATGGAGTACCAAATTGGCCCATAGATTTCCATTGTGGAAATTGTCCAAGTGGGTTTGTCTATGTGTTTCTGTTGTAATCAAAAGGCCACAAAGTTAACTAATATACATAAAGTTTATGAGGATTAGGTTAGACAGAAAGGCAGTTTATTAGAAAAAAAGAAGCTTCTTTTCAGAAGATAGACAAGAAGAACCCATCAAACATGGCACATTCATGGGGATCTCAATTTTGATAATGTGTCTTCATCATCACAGAAAAAAAAAATACTGATTTCTGAATTTTTCAGGTAAGACAACATTCCTTGGTGTGTATTTCACCCTAGCCTGATACTGTTGCATAACACACGCATGCAGCATAAGCAATTTAGTGGTGAGCCTCAAAGAGCATTAAAGACAGTCCGCCAAAAGTACATCTCAAGCATCTTCAAATGCAGTAACTTTAGAACTTGATTATTGACAAAATGTCAAGAAAATTAAAAGCAAAAAATTTTGGTCCCACATTATATTAAGTGGCCTTAACTACTCTGTACGTACATTTAAATTAATAATTCGATACATTGTACTTATTGTGTACATACATGTTTTTACATTGTACTTATATTTTAAAAACACCTGCATGTAATTACATCTGTAATTAATTTCTGTAATTACATTTATAATTACACTGTTGACCCAACCCTTATACCTTAACCCACCCTTAAACCTACCCATACCACCAAACCTGAACCTAACCTTACCCGTATCCCATCTCAATAGCAGCAAAAGTGTTTTGCAATTCAATATGAACCCAATAAGTACATTGTACTTACTTTTTTGTTGTAAGTACATAGTAGTTAAGGCCACTTAATATAAAGGGGAACCAAATTTATTTGTTTTACAATTCAAATAAAAAACATTTTTCACTCAAACCAACTTAGTCGAAGTAGTTATAGGGATGCAAAGCTTCTCAGGGGAACGCAAAACATTTGTGAGAGAACCCAAAAGCATTGACACAATTTTTCCTCTCATCTCAGATTTTTTCCATCACTCAAAAAATAAAAAAAGGTAATTGAAACTTTTTTTTTCTTTCTCAGAATTGTGTGATATAAAAAGTCACAACTGCAAGTTATATAGTCAGAATTGCAAAATATAAAGTCGTAATTCTTTTTTCCTCAGAATTTGACATTTTAACTCGCAATTGCGAGTTTATCTCACAATTCTGAGAAAAAAGTCAGAAGTGCGATATATTGACTCACAATTATAAGAAAAAAAATCTGAATTTCGAGATATAAACTCACAATTGTGAAAAAAAGTCAGAATTGCGAGATAATCCCAATTTACTTTTCCCACAGAATTTGACTTTATAACTCACAATTGCGAGTTTATATCTCACAGTTCTGAGAAAAAAAGTCAGAATTGCGATACATAAACTCGAAATTGTGAAAAAAAGTCAAAATTGTGAAATATAAACTCGCAATTGAAAGAAATAAGTCAGAATTGCAAGTTTAGTTTATATCGTAATTCTGACATTATAACTAACAATTGTGAGATAAAAAGTCGCAATTTTCCGTTACTTCCGTTACAAGCTTCCATAGGTTCGTAATCTAAACTGTTATACCATGAAAAAATTAACTAATTTATTTAATTAAAATAAACTGATCTCAATATTAAAAAATGATTTAATATTTAATGTATTATTTAATATTATCAATATTATATGAGTTACATTTTTTTGTGTGTGATTTTATCTGACATATGATGGGAACATGAAAATGCACTGCTTGTACCCACAACCAAAACGAAGAGAATAATCTGATCTTTTCCCCAAACTGCTCAGTAGTGACAATGCCGGGGTGGTATGAAGAACTCATCTCTCATTTGAGTTCGCGATGTACCACGTTGTTGACGAGACCCCTCCGGACCCAGCAGCCACGTTATTGATGCTGAAGAAACGAAGGATGTGACAGGCACAGTGGAATTAGCTGATGAAAATAATGAGAGAGATGTGACTATTCAGCCCTGTTACACAACACGTCCCACGTTGTTTTGGAAAAAGCAGAGCAGATGAGGTGGGAGGGAGAAAAAGACTGAAGATAGCAGATGTAAGACTACTGCAAACAATATGTTTCACGCTCTGTCTCTGTGTCTTACTGATTCTGACATTAGCATCTGATCCAGGCATGGTCTCTCGGGACTGTTGCGAAAAGGGCACGCTGGTGACAATGACAGTCTTACAAAGAGACGTGTGCCTGTAAGCTGATTTTTATGCAAATAAAAGTGCTTGGATTGACGGGTGGATTCCCCATGACTGGAATACAGATTGTCGTATCTAAATTTGGTGGGGCGTCCCTGTTATTGAACTCAGAGAATGTCAGTGGTCATTTGCAGGTTACTGAATAGGTTCCCATCTGCTGAAAGCAGGTAATCATGTCGTTTCCAGACACAAACATTCCCCTACAGCACCACTGCTCTACTTTATAGATCTCTCAGGAGACAAGCTCACCGTTAAATGTAGTTCACCCTTCACTTTGAAGACTCAACAGAAACTCGCAGATTTCATACAGAATGGCATTGTTTTACTGACCTAGACACACACACACACACACATATGCACTAGACTTTAAATATTCTTTTATATTCTGAAGTGTCCTTTCACAGAGAAAACAGGAATTTTCAATCAAAAATGAAATTAAGCATTATATTCAGTCATTACATTTAGGAGAAGCATAGATTAGTGGGAGATGTGGCCTAGTGGGTAGTGCATATGCTGGTATTTATGAGCAGGCAATCTGAATTTTAATTTGAGATTTTCTGAAGAAAACGTTAATGGGCTGGGCCATACAAAATCTGTTGTCACTTTGCTAGTGAGTTATGGATGGTCACTATACAATTGCTAAGGCATTCTGGTTTTAGAACATTGCTATGCTGTTGCAGTTGCTAATTCGTTGAGGATGGTTGCCAGGGTGTTGCTATGTAGTTGCTAAGATATTCTGACTGCCTTTTAGCATATTGCTATGTGGTTGCTAGGATGTTCTGGGTGGTTGCTCACTGGTCCAGATCAAAAGAAGAAAATGTGTGGGATTGACCATATAAAAACTGTAGCCAAGTTGCTAATTTGTTGAGGAAGGTTAACAGGGAGTTGCTATGCAGTTGCTAAGATATTTGGACTGCCATTTAGCATTTTGCTATGTGGTTGCTGGGATGTTCTAAATGGTTGCTTACTGGTCCAGATCAAAAGAAGAATATGTGAGAAGGATTGACCATATATGACCTGTTGCCAAGTTGCTAATTTGTTGAGGATGGTTGCCAGGGTGTTGCTATGCAGTTGCTATGATATTCAGACTGCCATTTAACATTTTGCTATGTGGTTGCTGGGATGTTCTGAGCGTTGCTTACTGGTCCAGGTCAAAAGAAGAAAATGTGAATGGGATTGACCATATAAAACCTATTGCCAAGTTGTTAATTTGTTGAGGATGGTTTCCAGGGTGTTGCTATGCAGTTGCTAAGATATTCTGACTGCCTTTTAACATGTTTCTATGTGGTTGCTAGGATGTTCTGGGTGGTTTCTTACTGGTCCAGATCAAAAGAAGAAAATGTGAGTGGGCTTGAGCTTACAAAATCTGCTGCCACTTTGCTAGTGTGTTGTGGATTGTTGCCAAGGTGTAGCTATGCCGTTGCTAAGGTATTCTGAGTGTTTTAGCATGCTGCTATGCAGTTGCCAGGATGTTTTGGCTGGCTGCTAATTGGCCAAAATCAAAAGAACAAAATGTGAGTGGGCTTGACCATACAAAACCTGCCACCATGTTCTTAGGATGTTGTGGATGGTTGCCAAGGCATTGCTATGGAGTTGCTAAGGTGTTTTTAAACATGTTTTTATGTGGTTGTTAGGAGGTTTTGGGTAGCAGCTTACTGTTCCAAATAAAAAGAACCCAACTTTCAAGTCTCTATGATATTCTGGTCTCTAGAAATGGCTTAGTTCACTTCTGCAATGCATGTCTAAAGGATTTTCTTGTCCATTTCATCGCCCACCAGGAAAAAAAAGGTGAGATCGGTTAGAAAAATAATAGCACACCTCTCCTCGAAAATCTAAATGATTTGGGGTATCATTCATGTCTGTAGCACAAAGGTGTGGGAAGGATCATACATAAAAGTTCAAAGCTCTAACTTTAGAAGTATGCACTATAATAGCCTTGGCAAACATCTATAAAAAAAAGTAGATTGGAGTGTAGGAGGCTCTATGTCTGTGAGTACTTTAGCCATTCACCACCAATCTGCCAGTTTAAAGTGGTCTGATTCAAAAGGCGTCAAAATCATCAGAGCATGTTTTGGTCATGTCCCAGCCTGCCTCCTGTTGTTCCCTTTTGACAATCTCCTGTTCCAAGACACTATTACCCCTCACCTAATGGAGTGAACTTGAGCCATTATACCCAGTTTAAGACACATACACAGAGAGAACCACTCTGGGCCCAGGGGAACGCTGACTGCCCACACAGCCAAGGTCGGTAGGTCTAATATTAAGACTCTCTCCACTGGAGGAAACGGCTGTTTCTGCAACTATGAGAACATGGTACACTATCTGAATCATGCAGTTATGATGATTAACATCAACATATAATGGAAGGTTTTATACTGTTAAAATTTACTTGGATATAAGTCAATATGTGTACATAAAAGACAATTCCTTTTTTCACATTTTAATTTTTCTAGATTTATTTTTTTCTGTTTTAACAAATAAAGAAATAATGGGGATCTATGAAATGGTTTATTGTTTCCGGATTTTTTTGTTTATTTATTTGTTCTGGATTTATGATTTAATAAAAATGTTATTAAAAACAGTGGTATTCAAATGAAGGCATAAAAACAAACAATTAAAAAAAATATTTTACGTAATCAAACAAAAAAATTGGAAACAAAGTACTTGCACAACAGAAGTTTACCGTTCATATTAAAACATGGAAGAAACATTGTGATATTCCTTAAAAAATAAAGTTTTATGGAGTTACGTAATAGCTGTATAATTTCCAGCTGCAAATTATTGCAATTTAAAAACCTAATAAATATGTATGTATAAATAAGTCATTTTTTATTTGTATTCACCTTTTTTTGAAAAAAAAAAAAAAATTATATATACATAAACAGTCAAAAATAATAAAATAAAATATTAATTAAATATATTAAAATAATAGAAAAATAAATAAAATACAATTAAATATAATATTAATTATATTATTATTGAATAATTTTTGTGGTAAAAAAAAAAATAACATATTTATGAAAATGCAATATTATTTCTGGCAATCAGTGTCTTGTATTATTACTGGAATGACAATCCGTTCCAAAACAAACCAGAAGCAAAGCTCAAACAAAGCACAAGAGATCTGCTGCATAAATAACACAACAAGCACAAACATATGCTGAAGCACAAATTCGTACTACTATCAAAGTCTACAGAAGTGTTAAATACAGAAAGCCTAAGACTGAGAGAGACAGTAATTCACACATTCACACTAAGATAACAAATACTAACACATTAACACACACCCAGCGCCATCAAATGAAGAGCTCAGGAGGGTGCCAGCGTGAGTATAATTACACAAGCGGAAGCGAAGCCCACCCACTCTTTCTGACCCCGAAGGCTTCTGGCTGCTCTGACCGCCAAGAGTATTCCATCTCCTCAGCTTTCTTTCAACACATCCATCAGCCTTCCAGAAGCCACAAATCCTCAGAGCTTTTAGTGATGAAGTCTTCAGAGATGACATTAACAATTAAAAAAAGGAAGAGTGTCTTAAGAAGAGAATAAATACCTCTGAGGCTTCTGATGGTGGGTCTGAACTTTAGTGCGGAACCGTTTCTCACAAGTGCCTCAAGCTTCTGAATCTCAACAGATGCAACACCTTCTCCAAGCCTCAAAGATCAGTTACAATACAGTCAAGTCAAGTCACCTTCATTTATATAGTGCTTTATACAATACAGTTAGTTTCAAAGAAGCTTCACAGTAATAAACAGGAAAATCATATTTGTGGATTGACATTATTCGAAAAAGTCTGCTTTAAGATCAAAATAAGTCAACATTGAAACATGTTTAGCCAGTAGTAGGTGACTGGCTTATCAATGGCCATATAAGCACAATGATCATGCTTTTTGTTAAAAACTATTGAACTCAATGTTTTGGTATGTTTTTGAAGGAACTAACATTGAGAACTAATTATGCTGTTACATTAGGAAGTCAAACAATAATTAAACAGCCTTAACATCCTCTTGCTATTGAGCAAGGGAACAAATCCATTTTGCATAAGGACCACAGCATTGGTGGCTCCTCCTTGTTGAAATATGATTCTGTAGGAGCTACCAAGCAGCTTCTAATTGGCAGATGACTTGAACGGTGTGGGAATAAACATCCATGCTCAGACACTTCCTAATCTGATTAAGGTAAACGGCTCATCCAATGATACCTGACAAAGATAAGACTTATTAGAGCAAAGCTGGTCAGTTCAGCAGCAACGCAACACCAAAGCATTAAGCAGTACAGTGAATTTGATTTAATTCAATCCCAACCCGTGAGGGCATGTAGCTGTAGCCTCAGGAAAGCCTGGGAAACTGAATATTATTAGCACATCATGTTCCAATATGCTAGTTATAGAGAGTAAAGTATTATGGGGGAAGCCAGAGGCGTCTTTATAGAATGTCTTCTCAGTGATGTGGGAATCTCACTGTCAAATATGTTCCCCGTCTAAATTAATCATAGACATCCGTATGATTGTGTATGGCTGTGGCTTTAATTTAAGATATACAATTCCTAAAACAGTACATATAATATACATAATTAAATAAAACTATAATACATAATTTAATATACATAAACTACTGTTCAAGCAGAAAGGATGCATTAAAGGTGCAGTAAGCAATTTTTGAGAATCGCTGTTGATATTTGAAATCAGCAAAACAAACACGCCCCTACCCAAAAGGATCCCCTATCTTAAAAGCTCCGCCCCCAAAATCACTAACCCGCTATCCAACACATAGCACTTCCCCCCTCGTGAGTGGACACGCTTACTGCACCTTTGATCAAAAGTGGCTAAAGAGTAAAGACTTACGTAACAAAAGATTTCTATTTCAAACAAATGCTGTTCTTGAACGTTATATTTATTAAAGACTCCTGAAATAAAATGTATCACAATTTCCACAAAATTATTAAAGATTTTTAAATATTCTGTCATTAATTACTCACCCTCATGTCGTTCCCCACTTGTAAGACCTTCGTTCATCTTCGGAACACAAATTAAGATATTTTTGATAAAATCCGATGGCTCAGTGAGGCCTCCATTGACAGCAAGAAAATTAACACTTTCAAATGCTCAGAAAGCTACTAAAGACATATTTAAAATAGTTCATGTGACTACAGTGGCTCGACCGTAATGTTATGAAGCTACGAGAATACTTTTTGTGCGCCAAAAAAACAAAATAACGACTTTATTCAACAATATCTAGTGATGGCCGATTTGAAAACACTTCTTCATGAAGCTTTGAAGCTTTACAAATCTTTTGTTTCGAATCAGTGGTTCAGAGCATGTATCAAACTGCCAAAGTCACTTGAAACATTAAAATTTCGAAACGTTTCGAAACACTTATGACGTAACGAAGCCTCGTTTACTGAAATCACGTGACTTTGGCAGTTTGATACATGCTCTGAACCACTGATTCGAAAACAAAAGATTCGTAAAGCTTCAAAGCTTCATGAAGAAGTGTTTTGAAATCGCCCATCACTAGATATTGTTGAATAAAGTCATTATTTTGGGTTTTTTTTTCCCGTCGCTTCATAACATTAAAGTTGAACTATATTTTTAGTACCTTTCTGGGCATCTGAAAGTGTTAATTATCTTGCTGTCAATGTAAGCCGTCGGATTTTATCAAAAATATCTTAATTTGTGTTCTGAAGATTAACGAAGGTCTTACAGGTGTGGAACGACATGAGGGTGAGTAATAAATGATAGAATTTTCATTTTTGGGTGAACTAACCCTTTAAGCTGCACTATTTTCAACATTGATAATAAGAAATGTTCTTCTTATTAAATTTTCATATTATCTTATTATAGCATAAAATCAGCATATTAGAATTATTATAGAATAATATTTATTATTTCTGAAGGATTGTGCAACACTGAAGCCTGGAGTAAGGATGCTGAAAATTCAGCTTTGCATCACAGGAATAAATTACATGATAAAATATTCAAATAGAAAACAGTTATTTTAAATTGTTATACAGTATTTCACAATATTTCTGCTTTCCTGTATTTTTGATCAGATAAATGCAGCCTTGGTGAACATCAGAGACTTATATATAAGAATGCACAAGGATGCACAATATCTATATTATTTTGATAATTTGGCCAATATTAGAGTTCTGTTTTATTTATCTGTATCTTTTGATATAGAATATGTAATTGTGCATGCTCATGTCCACAATTTTTACATTTAAATGACCTTTGCCATTATCTAACACTCAGTTATAGTTAAATTTTAAAAACAATAATAATTTAATACTGTTAGTGTTAAACCAAAAATCAAATCTCAAAATGAATTTTCATTTTTCATGATACATTATAATGTTGTGATGCTAAAATTTTGTTTTGTGTTTTAGTTTTTATTTATATGCACAAAATAGTAAAATTTTAAAATCAGTGCATCCACATATAAGAAAAATGTAAATAAACTAGTCATCACACAATCCATCATGACCTATTCACGTTGTGAAGCCTGCATAAAGCTAATAAACCATAAATGTAACAAGTTGCGTATAAACCAAACAGACTGGACGCCAACCAGAGATGGATGATACAGGGATTGTTTTTACAGTTGGTTGGATAATAGTGTTTCATGCTGATTGTATGATGTCATTATGTGCTTCCTGACATTAGCTGGCCAATTCCCTAGCGCTTATGCTACATGAGTTTTTGTGCACTGACAAAACAAGGCCTCATGCCTTGCAAACAAACATAATGTGTACTCTAATCAACCGGAATTATGAGCACATATTTGCAATTTGCTGCTCACTCAGAGACCAAAAAAGGCCTCCAGACTGTACGCTCGACCACATTCGGTATGCAAGGCTAAGATTGCAACAAGAATGCAAATTGAGAGAGTATTTCCAAATAAAGTGGCAAGGAGACCGCCTAACCTTGACTGATGATTTCTCTTAGAGACTTAAGGGTAAAAAGCTTTTAACAAGCCCTAAAAGTCTCCATGACCTCATCCATCACATGCATCTACAACTGGATTCACTTTGTCACCTGTGACGGCATTTGTCCCAAAACACTCAGCAATAAGATTCCAATGCCAGCTTCAATAAACTCTATACATTATGCATAAGGGTGCAATCCATAAGCACCAACACCAGCGCCACACTCAAAACACAACATGCATTTGTCAGATGCTTCTTTGCTTACAATGAAACCGATAGGTTTCTGAAAATAGCCCCATCTGGCTTTGAAATATTCAGCAAGTGTGGCCGACATCCAAGGCCACTGGGTTAGGGAAGTTTTTCACCATATGAGGGAACCGGTGTCCAAAGCTTCATTTTGGAAAGGGAAGGCTGTGTTTCTGCATGACAAACCTCGAAAGCTATGCTTTATTATCCTTTTTAGCTGTAGCTAGGAGACAGTGGCATCTTTTAATGAGATTCTTCAAATGTAATCTCACAGAAAGCTCTGAACATCAAGAGCTACAACGGCAAAGGGAATTCCTGGCCATGGGAAATCATAAGGGGTTTTCTTGCTGCATCAAGCAAAGTGTCCTTATATTTCACTTTCTTTTATGAAATGTCAGTGAGTACCCGCTTAAAGCGTTAGTTCACCCAAAAATGAAAAATTTCCCCAAAGCCATCTTAGATGTATATGATTTTCTTTTTTCAGCCGAACACATTCGGAGTTATATTAAAAAATATTCTGGCTCTTCCATGTTTTATAATGGGAGTGAATAGTAACTGAGATTTTGTAGCCCAAAAAAGCACATCCATCTCGGACTGGGCGATATATTGCATGCGACTGTCACGCGCATTTCGTCAGTAAAGCCGGTTCCCTGATTACCGCGAAATCGCCATCACCTGCTTTCATTTAATAGACAGAGCGGTAGATCACTGACAAGCTACGCAATATCACGTTCATTATCGAAGGCGATTCATCTGCGATAATGAACGCGATATTGCGTAGCTTGTCAGTGAACTACGGTTCTGTCAATTAAATGGCGCTCTATTTGAAAGCAGGTGATGGCGATGTAGCGGTAATCAGGGAACCGGCTTTACTGACAAAATGCGTGTGACAATCGCATGCAATATATCGCCCAGCCCTACATCCATCCATCATAAAAGTAATCCATACGGCTCCAGAGCGTTAATAAAGGCCTTCTGAAGCGAAGCGATGCATTTTTGTAAGAAAAATATCCATATTTATAACTTTACAGACTATGATCACTAGCTTCCAGTAACGTCCGTCCTGTGTTCAATATGTCATGCATCGGGTCAAAGTTCACACTTCTGCTGGACTCAACTCACGTACGGAAGCCAGTGATTCTAGTTTATCAAGTTATAAATAAGGGTATTTTTCTTACAAAAACACATTGTTTCTCTTCAGAAGACCTTTATCAACACTCTGGATTACTTTTATGATGGATGGATGTGCTTTTTTGGGCTTCAAAATCTCGGTTGCTATTCACTCCCATTGTGTTTGACTGAAAGAAGAAAGTTATATACAACTAGGATGGCTTGAGGGTGAGTAAATTATGGGATAATTTTCATTTTTGGCTGAACTAACCCTTTAATGGACTTGATTTCATCTAAAAACTTATCAAGTTAAAGGAACAACACAACATGGAAGTAGAAGTAATTGGGATTGGAGGTTTTAAAAGCAGAAATGTGAATAGCACTTACAATAATTATTCTGTTAAAACGTCTGTATTATTTGAATTGTAAAGGTGTTTAAATCATCAATTTTTATAATTGTTAGGGTTTTAAGCATTGTAAAGTAGTTATCGAATTTTACACAGGAAACCAATTTTGTAACACTAAAATCATTTTGTGGCTATACTATTGAAACAGTGAGTACTTTAAAGACGGCATGAAAATATCTATTTACTAAACGGATTTCATTGTTCTTATAGTGAACAATTCATCCATGCAAAATGTTTCATTTTTTCAAAATTTGTACCTTTTTTTAATCAAAATGTCATAACTTGATCTTCTTGTAAAACTATAGACTTCTCTCTGGTGGTCTACACAATTAACAAACAATTTTTTTCTTTCAATTTCATCACAACAAGGAAGAAAATCTGTCATTACTTCCATGTCATCACAACTTTTAATGATTACAAATTCGCCCCATTCACTTTCCAAGGTGAAATTATTTTGTTTAATTGATTAAGCTTAACTTGTATTGAACATGGAATATTTCTTTAAAGGATATTATTTTTGATCATCAATCACCTTATATCTGTTTAAATAATTACTATGATGCTGCCATACAGAGGTCCATTCACTCCGATAAGAGGTGGCCGCTATGGCTTGATTTGCAAGTGTGCACTTTCCTGCTCTTGAAACACAGCCGTGCATAAATTAAGATTAATTTAGGACCCCTGCTTTACTACATCATGGCAAAAACAAAATACGCCTGGCTGACAAACAGAGCGTTGCGCTTATTCTCTGGAGCCGAGCATAGGAAGCCAACATTTTTACTGCAAGATACCACATCTCTGAATCTAATATACAAATGTGAGCCTAGCTGGCATCCTGTCTCATTCTAAATCAAAGAGTATGTTAAACTGATACTCATATCAAGACATGAGGGATTCCTCTGTCATCTGATCTTCTCTGGCAAACCTCTTAAAGTGGAGGTATTCTCAGCCAACTGATCCAACTTCATGGCAAAGGAGCGGTGAGAGAGGGCGCTTTACGTCCCAAAGTAGACCCGGTCCTTCTGCTTCTCTCTCATCTAGTAAGCCCCCAATATGTGGACCTCCATCTGTTTGTGCTCTAAGTGACTGTAAAATGTTTATGTTGTGTTGTTATCCCCAGAAAAGCCGCATGAAAATAATTTGCGAGATTTATTTACTCACATTAATTCGTTTGGGCTAATCTCATAACTTCATCTCACATGTTGTGTTGACTTAAGCAGGCACACGACTTCCATGGGGCTAAACGCTCTCTTGAGAACTAGTGAAGAAGCAATTATAAAAAGCCACTGATAACTGCATAAGCAGGAGTTTGTTTCCCTCACGCTCCAAGGAAGTGCTACGGAATTCAATTAGCATGATACCACATTGTTTCAATCAACTAACACACCGGGAAAAGCTAGGGGTTTAACCGCATTAGGCTTCAGATGGTGACCACAAGGACTCAAAATGTGTCAAGAGCACTTGGGAAAAATGCCAGGCTGGATATTGATTTGCCTGGCAAACTCACTAAACTGTTGAGTAAAATAAATCTTAATTTAGAAGCACTGCAAAATCCAAAGAGAAAATCAGCTAAGAAAAAGGGATCAACAAACATGCTGCACTGTTAAACCAGACATCAATTCACCTCTTGCACTGAAATTACATTAAATGTTTAGTAGTTTTTTTCCCATCCAGAGGTATTGCTTTCAAGAGAGAAAACCATCAGCAGTTCTGAGAAGAACAATAATACATGATTACTATTTGACAAGAAGAAATTGCTACAAAAACTGGGATCTGAATGGCAGAGAATGGCAAAGCCAGTTAACAATTAACAGTTAACAGTTTTGATTTCAGGTTCAGTGGAATTAAATAATTTGATCCGCTTATTGAGGCTATAAGCATTAAGATTGATGCTTATACGAAAATAACTGTGAGCGAGTAACGTTACAGTGCATCCATGTTAAATACATTGCTGCTTAATAACATGAACAGAAGGCAGCAGACTGGAAACACTTGTTTTGAGATTTTCAGTCAAGAGCTGGCAACCGTACACTACAAAAACGAGTCTTGAGTTCCAATAAAAACATCTGTACATCCTCAAAACAAGACACGTTTACTTCAGAAGCACAATTTTGCTATATATATATATATATATATATATATATATCTATAAATAAAGATATAAAGATATATATAAACCATAATGACAATTCAACACAAAACTTAATATAAAACAATAATAATAAAACATTAGTTATAAAATATTACTATTTTACAATTTTAGAAACTAATAATTATTAGTCTTTATAATGGATTAATAAAATCTTAAGAGCATCAACAGCAAAGCCGCAGTGATTCCGCTGTCAAAACAAAAACATCCAACATTCAGTCAAATAAGCAGCGGCCAATCGCCTTACCTTTTTCTTGACAAGAAGAAAGGATCTCTTCCTCCTTTGGATTTGCTACCTGGGTAATGATGGACGTGTTGTCCATGGAAACGGGATTTTATTCCTCCTCAGTCACTTATGTTTTGATAATTTTCAGCTAGCCTGATGCTAGCGAGCTAGCGGAGTGAGTCCAGATGGCAGACGCACCATACACCGCACACGATCTTACACCACCGCATCCAAATAAACATACAACACACACTTCATGATCATACGGCGATCGGTGCGAGAAGAGATAGTCCTGTCAGATGACGGGGATAGGCGACATTTCAGCCCTCGTGTAAAATGGGGTCTTTGGAGACCAGTGACAGATTGTGTAATAACAAAGAGTCTGAATCTGCAGCCGCTCTTTCTCTCCTCTTCTCTCTCTCTCTCTCTCTCTCTCTCTCTATGTGTGTGTGTGTGTGTGTGTGTGTGTGTGCGTGCGTGCGCACATAGTGTGACCGTGTGAAACTACCCTTTAGGAAAATATACCATAGTAACCATAGTTACTTTTACTTAATATCAGCCAGGCTGTCAAAAAAGTGAGGGAAAACGATCAATAAAAGAAAAAAGTTGTGTGTGTATACTACAAAAAAGGACAAAGAATCGAATCTAATTGTTTTTGCTTGTTTTATATCTTACAGAAGACCAATAGGCTATAGGCCTACAACTAATGTTGAACCCAATGTCACGACTACAGTATGCAGATGTAAACTGTAGAAATTTACACTTTGTTGTTTTCTGACTTATTCCTGACTAAGGTTGTTCAAAAAGCAGTTTATATTGTATCAAAATCATCTTACAAAGAAGTGTCAAGGAAAGAAAAACAGCACAAAAACAACTAAATCAGTCTGTAATCTTGTATTACAGGTTAAGTTTATTACTTGTTTGGGTTTTTTTCTTAACTGGTCTGATCTTTATAAAATATGTATCAGCTACAGCACTTTTTAAACTAATTTGTTTTCTCAGCATATCTCACATGTCATTTCAAACATGTTTCAGACCTAATAACCAGGAACCATAATAAGCTGTGAAACATCAGATTTAAAGAATCGAAAGTGGAGTGATGCAGGAAAGAAAATGATCGATTCTGTTAATGAAGTATAAGCATCTGTAGTTTAAAAGGGAAATGATTTTGCTGAGATACTGAGAGAAATTGCAGTGATTTCAGAAATGCTTTAATGACAGGGCGAGAGGTGGGAGGGTTACTGAATATTTTATGAAGGTGGGTGTTTGATCTTAATGTTTAATAAGGCAGTCTGCATGACGCAACCTTCTCTTCAACTAGTTTTACAGCCTATTTAAATACTTTTTCACATTTCTGTACTTTTTGTAACGTTTTGTTTTAAAATTATTTTAATAATATATTATAGCCTAAACAATGTAATCATAAATAAATAAATAATGTCAGCAGGCCATTAAAAGATGTCTTGTGCTTGTTGTTCTTGTGTTGAGTAGCTAAACTGTTTTGGATTTTTGAAAAATGTCTGAACTTATGGTTCTATTTTAACTCAAAACATTCAAAAATGCAGAATATTTTTATGGCTAATATAACTAATGGATGACGTTTATAAAAATATATGTAAAGTAGAGAAATTATAGTGTTTACTTTGGGGCCAAATGGCTTTAGAATAATTGTATTGATAAATTTAATATTTATTGTTATTCCACAGTTGTTCCAAATGAGGCGCTAAATGTGTGCTTATACTGACATCTTGTGGTCGAACAGTAAATTGTTTCCTGAATAATTTGTTTTCTGAAGTCACCGTGATTGGACGATATGATAGATTAAGGCTGAACTGAAGTCAGTTTTAGTTATTTTCACTAGAGCTACGTAAAAATGAAGAATGTTTGTTTAAGGAGACAATTGACTATTATATTATATTATGTTATATCATATTATATTATATTATATTATATTATATTATATTATATTATATTTATTCCCTATAATGTTATTTTATTATTGATTTATCATATTCATAAGCAGTAAATTGTCTTCTCTACTTATATTCTCCAAAAGGTCTTCCTGAGTTAGTTTGGATGGTGGACTGATGAATTATTGTTTTTGTTAGGGTAGTAATGTAGCTATATTATGTGTTTTCTTTAATTTGATATATTTATTGTAATGTACGTTTTATTGTTCTGTGTATTGTTCTTTCATAATGTGTTGAGTTCGAGTTAATAAAAATACTATTTACAATTATTTATTATTAATTAAATTTTTAATGTATTAGCATATATTTATTAATTTAAAGCAGGACTGAATTTATTTTACTTCGTTTTATTGTTAATTACTTTGCACTTTTTATTTCGATTTTTGCACTAAGCAGAAAACTGTGTCGAATCTGCCATTTTTCAATTAGAATTCCATTCCAGTCAAAAAAAAAAAAAAATGGCGAAAGTATCGAACTGAATCCCCGCCGTCACTTACTCATTTCTGGAGATTTCATCATTCAGTTCCGCGGTGTGGTTGCTCCTCCTCTCGGTCCATGCTGTCTCTGCGTAGCGCAACATCAGCACTCCTCCTCAGGACCGGTACACAGATCTCCACCGTCCGCGCTGTTTCGAGGGTTCGATCCAGTCCCATACGTCTGTGTGCTTCCCCTCCGATCAGAGCGCTCTCACTGTCCGCCTGTTTGTGTAAGAAGAAGAAGAGAAGCGCGTGGCTGGAGATGACGGAAGGACAGAATATGGATGGCAGTATTGAAGAGGTTCTGGCTCCCCTGAGGCTGGCAGTGAAGGAGCAGGTAATGAAAGCCAATAACAAGCATATAATATGCTGTATTATTATTTCACATAACCGTGCATTGCATTAAACACGCATTTGCTTTATATTTAAGGTTGAACCATCATTTAAGAATCAAATGCGTCCCTTTATATTGTTCAAAATGGATAAAATGGCTTGTTATGGAAAACTACATAATGCATTTTTTGCACTAATGATATTTTAGGATGTGTATTACAGTGTGGTGGTTTTATTTTGGGTTTATACTGCTGAATGTTTCGCTTTGTCAGTGCCACGTTTGAGATGAGCAATTCTGACATGCAGAGACCAATGGAGACTGAGGGTGGAGGAAAGCACAGACAGTTAAAACGAAACCCGTTATATTTCTGGGAAAATGTTGATAGATGGATGCATGTGTGTTCTAATATATAGTAATTATAATAATAAACTAAACATTGCGTTTTCTGTTGTTTATTTTTCCACATAGGGTGATCTTGTGCGTAAGTTGAAGGCAGAAAATGCTCCTGATGTAGATGTCAATAAGGCCGTAGCAGAACTGAAAGCTCGCAAGAGAATCCTTGAGGCCAAGGTGAGAAATGTGATTCTGTCAGTCATGTTCCATAAAATAACCGTTAAATATGAAGAGTTTAGTTATTATATTACTGGCATAAGAGTTATTATATACTCTTATGCCAGTTTAATATGCATACACTGTAGAGTGCAACAGTTCTTGAGCACTTTTTCATCGACCTCGGTTCCAGGAGTATTTTTCCATTCATTTTTTTTCTCATTAGGGATTTTGATTAAAAAATGGCTAGAGTTGTCTTTTACTTTGTGAAAGAGACACCAAAAAAACCAAACAGCTGCGAGGTGAAACACAACATTATAAAGTTTGATTTGAAGTAAAGAAGTATTTCAAAATCAAACATAAAGACAAAGGTACATGCCCTAATGAGGGAAAAACAACTACAATTCCTTGAAGCATTGCGAATGATGATTAAATTAAAATGATGGAAAAACCAACATCTTTAAAGCATTAGTTTTTCCATCATTAATTGATCATTTTTTATATATACACAGGCTTGGGAGGTTTACTTTAAAAATGTATTCCATTACAGTTACAAATTACTTCATAAAAAAAAAAGTATTCAGTAACGTAATCCAAGTACCACAATATGAAAATAATGTAATCGGATCACTTTTGGATTACTTCGTCACATATACAGTATATATAAAAAGATTAAATAGAAAATTGCCCCTCAATTTTAACTTTACTATAAATGCATTTTTAAATTTAATTTTAATTATTTCTTCTCAATTTCTGCAAATTTTTAAATGTTACATGTTCCATGCTTTTGAATGGGTCTCAACAATAAAAATATTTTACAAATCTGATAAATTATCTATTGCAATATTATTATAATTGTTGGATAAAAATGGATAAACATTTTACCCACATCTAGCTGCTACCGTGTATGGTATTACAGATTATTTTTTAGTTCTTTGATGAAGAAAGTGTTTTCGTAGCTGGGAGGCAGAGTTTATACAGTACAACCATGTTGTTTGCATTTTCTTCTTTGAAAACAAAATAACAGCGAAATGTCCATGAATTGAAAGTATTTTTCCACGCTGGCAGCATCGTTTCAACTAGGAGCAGTGATTCAATCTGTGTCTGAGGAGATTGTAGACGGGTGTTATTTGCGCATTGCGGGTGGCTCACGTGAGTCTTCACTGGCAACAGAACCAGGAAATACTGTGTAATCAAGCAGCACTTAATATAGTGTTATTATGGCAAAATAATGATTCATTTAGTTTTAAATGAAACGATTGTAATCCTGATAGTACCCCCCTTTTTTTCAAAATGTAACTGTAATCGGATTACTATGTTTTTTTTTATGTAACTGTAACGAATTACAGTTACTGGATTTTTGTATCCTGATTACATAACGCCGTTATACTGATTACATAAACCCTGTATATTATAATAAAAACATCATGTTCTTTTACTTTTTTATTTTTATCATATTTCTCTGAAATGTGTCGGTATGGTTTTCAGTGGTATATATAGCAACGTATATAGCATACGTTGTAATTTTTATATACATACAGTACACACACACACACACACACAAAATATTTAAGTAGCTGGATAGCATAGGGTTTGATTACTTCATTTGCAGTGCTTCATGAAAGTGGGCTGGGCAGGCACTAAAGAGTTCTTTTGGTGCAATTTGCTTGTTTTGATTCTCTGATTGGTGAAGATTTCTCAGCAGAGGGTAAAGTAGTTTTTCACCAGGGATTCTGCTGTTAAACACGATTACATTAAAAATGTTAAAATAATGTGAACAGATGAAAAAATATTATCCATTAAAAACCTTCTATCTCACAGTAAGTGTCTTTTATGGTTTATAGAGTAAGTTATTGTTAAAGATCGATTCCCCTATGCAGAAAATTATTGGTATTTTTATCTTCGGAATCTGGCTGTTAGTGTGAGTTTGGGGGCGGAACTGTCTGTTTGACCGACCAATGATGGGTGGGTAAAATGTTTTGAAAACCACCATTATATTTGCAGTTCTGTTTGATAACATATTCATCTTTAAATATTAGAAAACTGGTAGCTTGAATAAGTTCCTTTTTAGTTAATTTAGTTTTGTGTGTCTTATTTACATAGTCCATCTGACTCTTTTTCCATTTTGCAGGAGCTTGCCTTACAGCCCAAAGATGACATTGTGGATCGAACCAAGATGGAAGACACTTTAAAAAGACGTTTCTTTTACGATCAGGCATTTGCTATCTATGGCGGTGAGTATTTTCATATATATACTTTTTTTTTAATATATAAGTATTTTAATAGCTTAAAGGGATAGTTCACCCAAAAATGAAAACTCACCCTCAAGTTGTTCCAAACTTGTATGAATTTCTTCAGTGTAAGTAACCAAACAGATCTCGCCCCCCATTGACTACCATAATATTTATTTTTCCTAATATGGTAGTAAATGGGGGGTGAGATCTGTTTGGTTTCTGACATTCTTCCAAATATCTTCCTTTGTGTTCAGCAGAACAAAGAAATTCATACAGGTTTGGAACTACTTGAGGGTGAGTAAATGATGACAGAATTTTCATTTTTGGGTGAACTATCCCATTAATTACTAGTAAAAATAATTAAGATCGGCTTGTTAATGTCAACTAATAGTTTGTTTTTGTGTGTGAGAAAGGTGTGAGCGGGCTGTATGACTTTGGGCCCGTCGGCTGTGCTCTGAAGAACAATATCCTCCAGGTCTGGAGGCAGCACTTCATCCAGGAGGAGCAGATTCTGGAGATCGACTGCACCATGCTTACACCAGAACCCGTCCTCAAGTGAGCACTCAACTGTCTAGTCCCCTTTAATCTGTTAATTCAATCTGTTAATTGATCCGTTGCCATGGTATCATCTTTGGAACTCTTATTCATTGCTTTTGTTGTGTTCCAGGACATCAGGACATGTGGATAAGTTTGCCGACTACATGGTGAAGGATGTCAAGAACGGAGAGTGTTTCCGCGCCGACCACCTCCTTAAAGGTTTGTCATCGTTTCCGATTTAAACATCCGCTCCAGTAGTACTGTATGTGTTGACCTCTTTGAGACAGTCAGGCTCAGGTCAGCTCTGCTGTCCACTGAAATAAATCCTCCATGGATGCTGTAGATGTTCAGGGGTAAAAGAAAACAATAGGATCTGTAAGAATCACAAAGGCTTTATCTGTAATCTGTATGACCACCAACCTGACTGAAATGAATAAGTGCTTTATACACTTTGACAAACTGTGTTATGAGGTATAGCCACCTAAATCTGGACTCCTTAAAGTTGCCAAAGTTAATGTTTTTTACATTCTTTCTCTTTTGCAAACTGAAAATATCGATGGTGCCAGTAGCATTGCGAAGAGCTCACTGACATATAGCACAGTTGCGCTTTGGGCGTCCCGAGTTTGAGTTCCGGCTTGTGTACCTTTTTTCCTGATTTCTACCCCCTCCTTCCTCCAACTTCACTTCCTGTCAACTCACTGTTCTCTCATAGCAAAGGTGAAAATGGCAAAAATAAATCTAAAAAAAAAAAAAAAAAAGCCTTTCACTCACAGGCATATATACTTATATTTTGGTCCAATAAAAAAATGCCCCTTGCTCTAATACCACCTGTAACTGATTAGCAGGTATAATGTTTCAGGGTGATATAAAATAAAGTCTGTTATCTTTAAATGGTTTCAATAGGAAATTTAATAGAAATAAGTTTTATTTTATGTAAAAGTTATTTAGGTTTTTATACTTAATTTGGTAACACTTTACAATAAGGTTCATTAGTTAACATGAACTAATAATGAACTGCTCTTCTACAGCATTTATTAATCTTTGTTAATGTTAATTTCAATGTTTATGAATACATTATTAAAATCTTGTTGACATTAGTTAATGCACCATGAACTAACATGAAAAAACAATGAACAACCATATTTTCATTAACTAACGTTAACGAAGATTAGTAAATACAGTAACATATGTATTGCTCATGGTTAGTTCATGTTAGTTAATACATTAACCTCATTGTAAAGTGTTAGCCTTAATTTTAATACAGGAAATATACAGTAATAGTAGTAGTAAAACATACTTTAAATAAATAAATAAATATAAATAGTACTAGTACTACTACTACTACTGCTAATAATAATAATGTATACCATGTCTTTTGTTTTATAGCTCATCTACAGAAATTAATGAGTGACAAAAAATGTACAGCAGAAAAGAAAACTGAGATGGAGAGTGTCATCACTCAGGTATGTCTCACTCGGGCAATGTTTTAATAATCATTCTAACTCTATGAATTGCTAATAAACAATAAACATCGACAGCCAATCAGAATCCACCCGACTTTAAAGACCTCGGACATTGCAAGCAGCATATGTCAAAACAGTAATAACAAAACTAATAAACAAGATGTTATCGTCCGTTGGTGGGGACAATAATATAATTATCGTTCTTGGTGTGAATGGCACCTTACATTTTTGAGGGGTAATCATTTGTTTTTTTGATTTATTGAGTAGTTTTGTATTTTTTTTCTTTTTCAGATGGATAACTACACTCAGCAGGAGTTGGCAGATTTGTTTGTGCAATACAATGTCAAGTCTCCCATTACAGGAAATGACCTCACACCTCCCATATCATTCAACCTGATGTTCCAGACCTCAATTGGGCCTGGGGGCAACATGCAAGGGTATGTTGGACACCGCCAGACTACATGCTGTAATTTTAAAAAATCTAAATTATGACACAGACTGATGCATTATTCTTGGGGCTACATTATTTCCTTAGCTATTTAAGGCCAGAAACCGCTCAGGGAATCTTCCTCAACTTCAAACGTCTTTTGGAGTTCAACCAGGGGAAGCTGCCATTTGCTGCTGCCCAGATCGGAAACTCCTTCAGGAATGAGATCTCTCCTCGCTCTGGCTTGATTCGTGTCAGGTGCGGATTATTATTTCTTTTTGAACATAACTCGCTTTGGTTATTTGGGCGTCACACAGAAGTGTTTCCATTGGTATTTAAAATGTTTTCTGAAGTGATATTTCTCTCCATAGAGAGTTTACGATGGCTGAGATCGAGCACTTTGTAGACCCGAACGAGAAGGTTCATTCCAAGTTCTCTAATGTTGCTGATCTGGAGATCATGCTTTACTCCTCCAAAGCACAGACTAGTGGGCAATCTGCCCAGATAATGAGGCTGGGTGATGCAGTGGAGCAGGTTAGTCAAGATCTCATTTATGATGTATCGATTAAAATTAACAGTTCGGTTGTTCTAAAAAACTTTTGTTGGGTGTGTAGGGCATCATCAACAACTCTGTCTTGGGTTACTTTATTGGAAGGATCTACCTTTATCTGGTCAAAGTGGGCGTGGCAAAGGACAAGCTTCGTTTCCGTCAGCATATGGACAATGAGATGGCCCACTATGCTTGTGACTGCTGGGACGCTGAGACCAAAACCTCTTATGTACGTTCAGTGTTTGCTTGAGGACTTTCTGTGCAATAGAATGGGTGCTTATTTGTATGTTTGTACGTGATGTTTTTCAGGGGTGGATTGAGATTGTGGGGTGTGCCGATCGCTCGTGTTATGACCTTCTGTGCCACGCACGGGCCACCAAAGTCCCTCTGGTTGCTGAGAAACCCTTAAAGGAACCCATATCCTTTAACTTCCTGCAATACTTACAGGGAGAGTTCACCCAAAAATGAAAATTTTGTCATTACTTACACGCACTCATGTTGTTCCAAACCTGTATGAGTTTCTTTCTTCTGCTGAACACAAAAGATAATATTTTAAAGAATGTTGGTAATCAGACAGTTGACAGCACCCATTGACTTCCATAGTAGGAAAAAATATATACTATGGGTGCCGTCAACTGTATGGTTACAAACATTCTTTAAAATATCATCTTTTGTGTTCAACAGAAGAAAGAAACTCATACAGGTTTGGAACAACATGAGGGCGAGTAAATGATGACAACTTTCATTTTTGGGTGAACTACCCCTATAACTTATTACAATTATCAAAGCATTTGAATGGGATCTGAACTGTCTCAGCACAGAATGTTAGTTCTGTTTGTCTTCTGTCACCTTCCTTAACTGTTTCACACAAAGTTGTAAATGTTGTTCAGTTCGAGCCAAACAAAGGAGCCATCGGCAAAGCATATAAGAAGGATGCCAAGCTCGCCATGGAGTACCTGGCCATCTGTGATGAATGCTATATCACAGAGCAGGAGAAACTCCTCAATGAGAATGGGTGAGCATCGTCGATATGAAGAGTATTAAAAAATTAATGCCAGTGACCCCCAAATATGAAGATTCACAGTATAAAGGCAGATATATTACATTTATTTTATCAAAACGAGTACAAACAATAATATTTTGAAATATGATCACAATTTAAAATAACTGTTTTCTAATTGAAAATATATTTTAAATGTAATTTATTTCTGATGGCAAAGCTGTATTTTCAGCATCATTACTCCAGTCTTTAGTGTCATATGATCCTTTCAGAAATCATTGTAATATTCTGATTAACCTACTTTTATTATCACATTTGAAAACCATCATACATTTTTTAGGATTCTTTGATGAATAGAAAGCAAATAAACAGCATTTATTTGGAATAAAAACAAAATATATCTGTCACTTTTGATCAATTTAATGCATCCTAGCAGAATAAAAGTATTAATTCCTTAAATCTTACTTGACCCCAAACTTTTGAATGTATAAATGAATATATATATATGTATGTGTGTGTGTGTGTGTGTGTGTGTGTGTATATATATATATATGTATGTGTATGTGTATGTGTATGTATACATACATATATACATACAGTCCAGTCCAGTCCAAAAGTTTGGAACCACTAAGATTTTGAATGTTTTTAAAAGTTTTGTCTGCTCACCAAGGCTACATTTATTTAATTAAAAATACAGTAAAAAACAATAATATTGTGAAATATTATTACAATTTAAAATAACTGTTTACTATTTAAATATATTTGACAAAGTAATTTATTCCTGTGATGCAAAGCTGAATTTTCAGCATTATTACTCCAGTCTTCAGTGTCACATGATCCTTCAGAAATCATTCTAATATGCTGATTTGCTGCTCAATAAACATTTATGATTATTTTCAATGTTGAAAACAGTTGTGTACTTTTTTTTCAGGATTCCTTGATGAATAGAAAGTTCGAAAGAACAGCATTTATCTGAAATGCAAAGCTTCTGTAGCATTACACACTACCGTTCAAAAGTTTGGGGTCAGTAAGAATTTTTTTTTTTTTTTTTTTTTTTTAAAGAAATGAAAGAAATGAATACTTTTATTCAGCAAGGATGCATTAAATCAATCAAAAGTGGCAGTAAAGACATTTATAATGTTACAAAAGATTAGATTTCAGATAAACACTGTTCTTTTGAACTTTCTATTCATCAAATAATCCTGAAAAAAAAATATTGTACACAAATATTTTGTACAATTGTACACAATAAATGTTTCTTGAGCAGCAGATCAGCATATTAGAATGATTCCTGAAGGATCATGTGACACTGAAGACTGGAGTAATGATGCTGAAAATTCAGCTTTGCATCACAGGAATAAATTACTTTGTCAAATATATTCAAATAGAAAACAGTTATTTTAAACTGTAATAATATTTCACAATATTACTGTTTTTACTGTATTTTTTACATTAAAAATCTTAGTGGTTCCAAACTTTTGGACTGTACTGTGTATATATAATATACATTTTATTTATTAATTTTTTTTTTTATTATTATTATTTTTTTTTTCAATTAAATAATTGGATTTTATTTGTTTTTGTCCAAACTATGGAAATAGGTTTTTGCAAAAAATATAATTTAACCGTTTTTGGTTGTCTTTATTTGATACTGTTTTGAATTACATACAGTCAAATTCTTATTGACTACTTTAAAGAAAAAAGGGGGCCTACAAGCCCTTTGATATGTCCCATCCTAGCTTCCTTTTTCAATAGGCAAATCTTTTGCCCATCAAGTGATGTCATAGTTTTTAATCAATAAACGGCTAAAATAGTGCCCACTAATATTATTCTGTTCATTCATTGGTTTCCTGTCACTGCAGTGAGTTCACCATTGAGACTGAGGGCAAGACTTTCAAACTCACCAAGGACATGGTTAATGTCAAGAGGTTCCAGAAGACCCTGCATGGTAAGAGGCATAAACTACCCTTTTTTGTCAGCATAACAAAAATATGTAAAAGAAGTAACTGACATCTCCTGTTTCACAGTTGAGGAGGTTGTTCCTAACGTGATTGAACCCTCCTTCGGCATCGGAAGAATCATGTACTCTATCTTTGAGCACACGTTCCGTATCAGAGAGGGTGATGAACAAAGAACGGTAAATGCATTATGCTGTAATATTTTGTAATTAATATGTTTGTCTTGCTTTATTTATGAACTTTGCTGCTTTCTCTATTCAGTATTTCAGCTTCCCTGCAACTGTTGCACCGTACAAATGCTCCGTCCTTCCATTGAGCCAAAATCAGGAATTTATGCCGTTTGTTCGAGAATTATGTGAGTGATAACCTCTCTACTTCATTCATCAATGATACTTAAATAATAATAGTGTAATAAATAATGCTTTGCTTTGCTCTACAGCTGAAGCCCTGACCAGGAATGGTGTCTCCCACAAGGTGGATGATTCCTCAGGATCTATTGGTAGGCGCTATGCCAGAACGGATGAGATCGGTGTTGCATTCGGTATCACCATCGATTTTGACACCGTGAATAAGACACCCCACACGGCCACTCTGAGAGACCGTGACTCCATGAGGCAGATCAGGGCTGAGGTAAACCAGTTGGTCATATCCGTGTCTTCATTTCATTTGAGTGTGTTGACTATTTTGCTGACATGTACAACCTGTTTATTTACAGGTTAGCGAGTTGCCCGAAATCATTCGTGATCTGGCCAATGGTGCCATCACATGGGCAGAGGTGGAAAGCAAGTACCCGATCTTTGAAGGCCAGGAGACGAGCAAAAAGGAAACTGTGGAGGAGTAGGCTCTCTATTCGTCTATCTCATCTGCCTTTTCACTGGAGGCAGTCACAGACATTTTTACATTTGCATTCATAGGATCAAATTTATGGCAATTATAATCTACAAACAATCAGTGTGCACCAGATGTTCCACACAGCTGGAACCACTGTAATCAAGTACTCCTTTAACACTCAAGGAAGTTCTGTAAGGACCTAAGATGACTGTAATTAGGTTACTGTACTTGTAAGAGGATTTCACCATTCCTGTTCGTGGGTTGATAAATGAAGACATGAATCTTGCATATGGTCAAATAAATCAAACCAGCACTTTCTGGACCTATAAAAGTGTGTTTAGTCAATTTTTTTTTTTTTTGATAAAGTATGTTCAGCTAAAGATGCACTGAATTTGTTGGCCACATGAGGGCATAACATTAGCTAGTTGATTTTCTATTGACTCAAGGCTGCTTTTTATCCACATAAAACAATATTTGAAGGCTGCCTGATACAGACTATTATAGGCTTGTTTAAAAAAAAAAAACAGAAACTAGGTGTATTGATATATTAATTAAACTAATTATTCATTTTGTGACTTCAGAAGTTTTCTGAAAGTTCAATTAAAAACAATTATTGAGGGGGAAAATGTTTTATTTTATTTATTTTTAAAATAATTTAGACTATTTTAATAATAAACATATAAAAATGTATTAATTTAAAGGGATAGTTCACCCAAAAATAAATTCTGTCATTTAATCTCCCTCAAATTGTTCCGAACCTGTATACATTTCGTTGTGCTGCTGAACACAAAGGAAGAACCACAAGTTTGTTTAATGGCTCTCAGATCATAGCTTGGTGATGTGACCAAGAGGGATTCATGTGACATTGTTCTTCTACTTACAAACTAAAATACCGACCTGTCAGGACTTGCTAAATTGAGCCATTATGGCTAAATCCAACAATTCAGGTATTTTTAATGAGATACACATAGACCGTGGCTTCATTTAGAACTAGACATTTTTGCTATGATGAATCTGTTTTATTTTTGAATGGAATGAGGTTTATTTAGGTTTGAAGATAGAAATGGTGTCAAATTGTCAACCAAATATGATCATCTGAAAACAGCCTTGACCCTGACAGAAACAGGTGTGGAAGTGTGTGAACGTATGCCAGGGCTCCTGGCTTTTCTTGAAGGCTGCTAAACAGTTTATGGCCTAAAATACATTTAAGTTATATTAAGGGACTGTAGCAGTGCTCTGTATTAGCAAAGAGATCTTTAATAATGTGCTGATAGGTAGATTCTGTGCTGGATTCTGACAAATGTAAGCTCATGCGAGTTGCAAACGCAGTGTAAAATAACAATACTGTTCCAATCAAGATTTGTCCAAGACATTTATATACAGTAGCTTAAATCATCTACTGTGTCTTATTGGAGTTTACTTAGGCAGAAGATACTACTACTATTACCTAACATGCCTGTTCTAGATGACCCCTGACCTAGCTGATTTCAGTCCAAAGCTTGATTTTGCACACCCATGTCTCTCAGGTAAGCTTTACGTTTCATGTATGCATTGTATATTTGTATAAATGTTAATATGTTATATGTTACGTACTTTTTCTAACCCATCTTCTATCTCTTATGTAGGACATTCGGTATGCAAGCAATGGAGGTCCAAGCCTGTTTCTATTGATACAACATGGCACAATGGGTCCGCCCTCTATGGGCTGCTTCAGATGAATATAAATACATCTCCTGTTCACCTTTAACTGTCCGCAGCTGCCCAACAGGCAGTTTGTGTGCCCAGCTAACACTTTGTAGAAACAGAGAGGATGCATTAGACTATTATTTTGCTGATCATTTCTACATATTTTTGTGATTATTTTAAGTTCAAGTGGATTTTTCAGTCTTTCAAAGACCCTTTGGGTTACGGTGGCATTGCTGTGCTCAAGGTTAGTACAATAGGAGTTTCTAACATCTGCTTGGCACCTACATGCAACCTCTGACATTTAACCAAGTCAAATATTAGAAAAGAGTTGAATTAATAAGCTGCTAATTTACCTGTCTGGTTCTTCAGATTAAATTTCACAATAACAAACATCACAACAAAGCAGGACTTGTTATTTGAGGTCATAGAGAAACAGAGAAAAGAATCTTCTGCTGGTTAGAAAAGTTTTTTTTTTTTTTTTTTTTTTTTAAAGAAACATTTGGCTGTAATATAAAAGTGATGCTTCAGTCAATACAATGAGAGCAGAAAATAGCCCAGCTAAAAATAGCAAGAGCTCACATAGTGTAGATGCTTCCTGCTCACACAATTCAAATCATTGGAAACTTCTGCCCTGCCCAGAAAGATCAAATTGTTTTTGGTTTTATTTATTTTTGCAAGAAAGTGTTCAGAGATTAATATATAATTCGGTAAAGCTAGTCCAGTTACGACATTGTACT
Source organism: Chanodichthys erythropterus (assembly GCF_024489055.1). Lineage (NCBI taxonomy): Eukaryota > Metazoa > Chordata > Actinopteri > Cypriniformes > Xenocyprididae > Chanodichthys > Chanodichthys erythropterus. Next base: position 7,395,458 of record NC_090243.1, read on the forward strand.
ACTAACTGTCAACTACCAGTCATTAGAGTATTACTAGACTGTCTGCTTAATATCTGCAAACACTTTATTTTGATGCTCCCCCAACAGAAATTCTACTGATTATACTTTTATACTAACCCAAACCCCAACCTAACAGCCTAAAATACTCTAATGTGAGTTAGTTGACATGCACAGTAGTTGCAAAGTTACTTATAGCTAGTGCAATGTCATAAGTGGACTATCAAAATAAAATATAACCTATAATTCCTATTGCAATGACTGATGCAATTTATATTTATGTAGTTTAAACATTCACAGCATACATTTTATCAATTCATGAAGTGAACCTATGACCTTGCCATTGCTAACGCCATAGTTGAGCTACGGTAACACTGCAATATTGCATTCATCCCATAGTAGATGATCAATTACCAAGTTATATTTTTAGTAGGCTCTTAAGCGCTCATTGGCTGTCTTGATTGGGAAATATTTTAATGACTCCAGATTTGTTTCCTCATTCTAACTGCACCTTTCCAAACTCTCTTAGGTTGTCCTGTGCACAATGGGGGTCAAAGCAGCTCTTCCGAGGTACGAGCTCTACTTGTATAATGTAGTGCTGTGTATGGCAATGCTCTGGGCTGCCAGATGGATATTTGACGTGTCCAGCTGTAAGTATAAATTAACATCTGATGTGACATTAAAATGATGTCGCTGTATTCATAAAGTTTCTGGAGTGGCTTCTGTGAGGCATATTACTGTAACATCCACCTGAGCTCCTTTTCTCACTCATAAATGCACAAACAACCATTAGAGCACAGAAATAGCACTACTACTGTATATTGTATGAGGAAAAAGACAGCGCAGCTATTCGCTTGCCTCAGAAAGCTATGCAAAGTACGCAGCAGGGATCATATGTCAGTATTAATATACCAAGAGACTGAACAGAGATAGAGAAGAGAAAGAGAAAGGTATTATTAAGGGTTTGTGACAAAATTTGCATTTGCATTCAGTATACAGTAATTGTCACTGATGCTTGCAGGAATACAGACGAAGACAGATGAAAAAAGTTCCACAAGGCAAAGTTTAATGATAATCCACAACAGGCAGGCAGGCAGGCAAGCACACCATAACATGAATGAGACTGAACAGAGACCGAATGTGAAGGTACAACTTAAGTAGCAACACAAACAAGACTAATTAATCAAACACAGCTAAACATAATGACGTGACCACGGTAACAAATGCAGAGCGGGAAATCAAACAAAGAAACACATCTGACTAAAGTCCATGAAACACAAACAAATAGAACATGATGGTGACAGTAATAACATCATTACGCAGTTGTTTTGCATTCATATAATATACATCTATAAATCAAAGCTTATCAAAAGAATCAGTCAAAGAATTAAATGACTGAAAGGTGTTTTTGTGAGTTGATGACACACTCTAAAAAATAAAACATAGGTTCAACAAATAAAAATGTTAACTAGAATTTTTAACTTAAGCCAATTGGGAGAATTACATTAATTCAAAGCAATATTTTGAGTTGATCCAACATAATGTTTTAAGTAAGGTGAAGACAATTTTTTGCCACTATAAAAACACATTTCTAAGTAACATGAATGCAACTATTTAAGTTGATCCAACATAATGTTTTAAGTGAAGACGTTTTTTTGCCACAATAAAAACACATTTCTAAGTAACATGAACTCAATAATTGTCAACATGAATGCAACTATATAAGCTGATCCAACATAATGTTTTAAGTGAAGACGTTTTTTTGCCACAATAAAAACACATTTCCAAGTAACATGAACTCAATAATTGTCAACATGAATGCAACTATTTAAGTTGATCCAACATAATGTTTTAAGTGAAGACGTTTTTTTGCCACAATAAAAACACATTTCCAAGTAACATGAACTCAATAATTGTCAACATGAATGCAACTATTTAAGTTGATCCAACATAATGTTTTAAGTAAGGTGAAGACGTTTTTTTGCCACAATAAAAAAACATTTCTAAGTAACATGAACTCAATAATTGTCAACATGAATGCAACTATTTAAGTTGATCCAACATAATGTTTTAAGTGAAGACGTTTTTTAGCCACAATAAAAACATTTCTAAGTAACATGAACTCAATAATTGTCAACATGAATGCAACTATTTAAGATGATCCAACATAATGTTTTAAGTGAAGACGTTTTTTAGCCACAATAAAAACACATTTCCAAGTAACATGAACTCAATAATTGTCAACATGAATGCAACTATTTAAGTTGATCCAACATAATGTTTTAAGTAAGGTGAAGACGTTTTTTTGCCACAATAAAAAAAAATTTCTAAGTAACATTAACTCAATAATTGTCAACATGAATGCAACTATTTAAGTTGATCCAACATAATGTTTTAAGTAAGGTGAAAACGTTTTTTTGCCACAATAAAAAAACATTTCTAAGTAACATTAACTCAATAATTGTCAACATGAATGCAACTATTTAAGTTGATCCAACATAATGTTTTAAGTGAAGACGTTTTTTAGCCACAATAAAAACACATTTCCAAGTAACATGAACTCAATAATTGTCAACATGAATGCAACTATTTAAGTTGATCCAACATAATGTTTTAAGTAAGGTGAAAACGTTTTTTTTGCCACAATAAAAAAAAATTTCTAAGTAACATTAACTCAATAATTGTCAACATGAATGCAACTATTTAAGTTGATCCAACATAATGTTTTCAGTAAGGTGAAAACGTTTTTTTGCCACAATAAAAACACATTTCTAAGTAACATTAACTCAATAATTGTCAACATGAATGCAACTATATAAGTTGATCCAACATAATGTTTTAAGTAAAGTGACGTTTTTTAGCCACAATAAAAACACATTTCTAAGTAACATGAACTCAATAATTGTCAACATGAATGCAACTATTTAAGTTGATCCAACATAATGTTTTAAGTGAAGACGTTTTTTAGCCACAATAAAAACACATTTCCAAGTAACATGAACTCAATAATTGTCAACATGAATGCAACTATTTAAGTTGATCCAACATAATGTTTTAAGTGAAGACGTTTTTTAGCCACAATAAAAACATTTCTAAGTAACATGAACTCAATAATTGTCAACATGAATGCAACTATTTAAGATGATCCAACATAATGTTTTAAGTGAAGACGTTTTTTAGCCACAATAAAAACACATTTCCAAGTAACATGAACTCAATAATTGTCAACATGAATGCAACTATTTAAGTTGATCCAACATAATGTTTTAAGTAAGGTGAAGACGTTTTTTTGCCACAATAAAAAAAAATTTCTAAGTAACATTAACTCAATAATTGTCAACATGAATGCAACTATTTAAGTTGATCCAACATAATGTTTTAAGTAAGGTGAAAACGTTTTTTTTGCCACAATAAAAAAACATTTCTAAGTAACATTAACTCAATAATTGTCAACATGAATGCAACTATTTAAGTTGATCCAACATAATGTTTTAAGTGAAGACGTTTTTTAGCCACAATAAAAACACATTTCCAAGTAACATGAACTCAATAATTGTCAACATGAATGCAACTATTTAAGTTGATCCAACATAATGTTTTAAGTAAGGTGAAAACGTTTTTTTTGCCACAATAAAAAAAAATTTCTAAGTAACATTAACTCAATAATTGTCAACATGAATGCAACTATATAAGTTGATCCAACATAATGTTTTAAGTAAAGTGACGTTTTTTAGCCACAATAAAAACACATTTCTAAGTAACATGAACTCAATAATTGTCAACATGAATGCAACTATTTAAGTTGATCCAACATAATGTTTTAAGTAAGGTGAAGATGTTTTTTTGCCACAATAAAAAAAAACATTTCTAAGTAACATTAACTCAATAATTGTCAACATGAATGCAACTATTTAAGTTGATCCAACATAATGTTTTAAGTGAAGACGTTTTTTAGCCACAATAAAAACATTTCTAAGTAACATTAACTCAATAATTGTCAACATGAATGCAACTATTTAAGTTGATCCAACATAATGTTTTAAGTGAAGACGTTTTTTAGCCACAATAAAAACACATTTCCAAGTAACATGAACTCAATAATTGTCAACATGAATGCAACTATTTAAGTTGATCCAACATAATGTTTTAAGTGAAGACGTTTTTTTGCCACAATAAAAACACATTTCTAAGTAACATTAACTCAATAATTGTCAACATGAATGCAACTATTTAAGTTGATCCAACATAATGTTTTCAGTAAGGTGAAAACGTTTTTTTGCCAAAATAAAAACACATTTCTAAGTAACATTAACTCAATAATTGTCAACATGAATGCAACTATATAAGTTGATCCAACATAATGTTTTAAGTAAAGTGACGTTTTTTAGCCACAATAAAAACACATTTCTAAGTAACATGAATGCAACTATTTAAGATGATCCAACATAATGTTTTAAGTAAAGTGAAGACATTTTTTTGCCACAATAAAAACACATTTCTAAGTAACATGAATGCAACTATTTAAGTTGATCCAACATAATTGATCCAACATAATGTTTTAAGAAACATTTTAGACACAATAAAATGCATTTCTAAGTAACATGAACTTACCAAGCACCGCTTGTCACCATGATGGTAACTCTCCAAAAACCCACATTAACAGAAACTCTTCTAAATTAGCATAACAACACACTAATTACTGCTAAATCTCCCTTACCATTAATATTGTGCAAAAAACATTATATAACACTTAATTTTAGCATTTACTCTCCCTTTCAAGTGCCATGGGCAAAGCATGATGGGAAATATAAATCCCAGCCCAGTTTCAGGTCTCAATTAAAAGAAGTGTTCATACAACTCAAAACAATGAAATACATTTACACGTCATCAGATTGTATTTTACATTAACAGAACTTAAAATTAAATACATTTTTGATTAACTGAAAATATTAAACTATGACAAGTCATGATAGTATATCGAATCAATAGGCATAATTTGTGTCATCCAAGCTCAATAAAATAACAATTACAAATAAAAAGTCTAACAGCATTTCAGAACTTGATTTTTTATTTCACAACAATATATATATTTAAGTAATGACTAAAGGTCCCCTGAATTAGTTTTTAGAGTACAAAATGACCAAATTTGCATGTGATATACAGTAATAAATAGTGCTGTAAAATTGATTCATCACAATTAATCGCATCTAACATAAAACTTTGTACTTTATACACAATAAACAAACTTTTATGCTAGATGTGATTAATAGATTTGACAGCACTAGTAATAATATCAATGAATATGCAGTTTTTTGCATCCATGTAATATATACATCTATTAATAAAAGTTTTTACAGAATTAAATGGCTATATTTGATAATGTTTAATAATGAAAAGAGCATTAAATGACTTTATGATTTTTTTTATTTAGCAAATTCCAACAAAAAAACCTTCAAGACCAGTGTTCAGCCAGGATGGTACTACTCTGGCAGAAAAATGGTGAGATTTTGTATGTTTAATTTCACACTTGATCTAAATAAAGTTGTTACGAATGTCGACTCTGATTTATCTGTCACACTGCAGGATACGGCTGACGTCGAGTGGATGATGTGGTTTTCCACGTTCCGAGAGCATATCATCTTTGCACTCTCAGGTCATGTGATCTTTGCCAAGATCTGCTCCTTGCTGGCTCCACAGGTGGCTCTTGAAAGTCCAGATATATCCATGTTACATATGACACTGATGAGTAAAGATAGCACTCCATACGGAATACCTGAGAAGCTCATTCTCTCATTTTTTCCCCATCCCACAGTACAGATCTCTGGTGTACATGGTGTACGGTATGCTGGCGGTTTTCAGCAGTATGGGCTGGGCCTATGTCATGCTCATCCTCTCTCACTGCGTGCTGCTCTATAGCATCTCTCTGGTCAAGCTCAGGTGGCTCTGCTTCGTTGCTGGACTCACTACACTGGCCACTTTCAAAATGGAGCCCTTCATTTCCTGGCAGGTATATCACTGACACTGTGGAAATATAAAAAGTGCTACAGTAAAGTAAAAATAAATAAATAAATAAAATAAATAAATAAATAAATAAAAATTATATGAGTGTGTGTGTGACTGATAATGGCAATGGTAAATGATATATATACCATATGATATATATATATATATATATATATATATATATATATATATATATATATATATATATATATATATATATATATATACAGTACAGTCCAAAAGTTTGGAACCACTAAGATTTTTAATGTTTTTAAAAGAAGTTTCGTCTGCTCACCAAGGCTACATTTATTTCATTAAAAATACAGTAAAAACAGTAATATTGTGAAATATTATTACTATTTAAAATAACTGTTTTCTATTTGAATATATTTCACAAAGTAATTTATTCTTGTGATGGCAAAGCTGAATTTTCAGCATCGTTACTCCAGTCTTCAGTGTCACATGATCCTTCAGAAATCATTCTAATATGCTGATTTGCTGCTCAATAAACATTTATGATTATTTTCAATGTTGAAAACAGTTGTGTACTTTTTTTCGAAAGTTCGAAAGAACAGCATTTATCTGAAATACAAAGCTTTTGTAGCATTATACACTACGGTTCAAAAGTTTGGGGTCAGTAATAATTTTTATTTGTATTTTTTTGAAAAGAAATTAAAGAAATGAATACTTTTATTCAGCAAGGATGCATTAAATCAATCAAAAGTGACAGTAAAGACATTTATAATGTTACAAAAGATTAGATTTCAGAAAAACACTGTTCTTTTGAACTTTCTATTCATCAAATAATCCTGAAAAAAAATATTGTACACAAATATTTTGTACAATTGTACACATTAAATGTTTATTGAGCAGCAGATCAGCATATTAGAATGATTTCTGAAGGATCATGTGACACTGAAGACTGGAGTAATGATGCTGAAAATTCAGCTTTGCCATCACAAGAATAAATTACTTTGTGAAATATATTCAAATAGAAAACAGTTATTTTAAATAGTAATAATATTTCACAATATTACTGTTTTTACTGTATTTTTAATGAATTAAATGTAGCCTTGGTGAGCAGACGAAACTTCTTTTAAAAACATTAAAAATCTTAGTGGTTCCAAACTTTTGGACTGTACTGTCTATATATATATATATATATATATATATATATATATATATATATATATATCTCACCATTTTGTATTATTTGTATTATTATTTTTTAAATGAAAAGGAATGAAATTAAATGTTTGTTATAAATATAATTTGTTAATTATAATATTTAGTTTTAAAATAAACAAATAATATAATAAATAATACATCATTAATTATTATTAATATTGTATATTATTATTATTATTATTATTATTATTAATAAAATGAAATAAATTAAATCTAAATGTTTATTAATTTTATAAATTTATTTATAAATTTTATTTTAAAAATAAACATAATAATAAACAAATATTATCATCACTAAATTTTATTACTATTGTATATTATTATTATTATTAAAATAAAATGAATTCTAAATGTTTATAAATATTATACATTTTTAAGTATAATAATTATCATCACTTTTAAAAGCATCACTTTTATAATAATTATAATAATATAAAAAATGAGCTAATAAAATAAATAAATACTATTATTATCATTAAATATTATTAATATTGTATATTATTAATATTATTATTAAAATTAAAAAATGAAATCTAAATGTTATACATTTTTAATTATATTTTATTTTAAAAAAATAAGCAAATAAAATAAACAGTAAATAGCCTTATTATCATTCATTATTATTACTATTGAATATTATTATTAAAATAAACAAATGAAATCTAAATATTTATAAATGTTATATGTTATAGATTTTATTAAAAATAAGCTAATAAAATAAAAAAATATTATTATTATCATTAATTATTATTACTATTGTATATTATTATTATTATTAAAATCAAAAGAAATTAAATCTAAATGTTTATAAATGACATTTATTTTAATAAAAATAATCATTCTTATTATTTATTGTAATTAAAATAAAATAAACAAATAAAATAACAATGAACAATACATGTTATTATCATCATTTTTTGTTTTATTATTTATTTTTTCTTGCAACGTGATTATGATTGTTCATTTGAAATGGCTCATCTTTCAGGCAGGGTTTGCGACTGGCAATTTTGAGCTCCGTCCTCTTCTGTTCTACGGCGGCTGTGGTTTCACCATCATGCGCTGTATGAGTTTTGCTCTTGAGAACTGTGAGAGAAAAGATGGAAACTACAGCATCCTGGAGCTTCTCAAGTACAACTTTTACCTCCCCTTCTTTTACTTCGGACCCATCATGACATTCGACAAGTTCTACATTCAGGTCTGCACCTAAATTAACCGAATGAAATGATGGTTTAATCATTTTCCAAATGAATAGCGTTGCCCTTTGACACCCCACCAGGCCAATAACCCTAACCTGACGAGGAAAGACGGGGAGATGTGGAACATTTCCATCCAAGCCCTGGTAAACCTGGTGGTTATTATGATAGTGGCAGTCCTCTTTCACTTCATGTACATTCTGACCATTCCTACTGACATGAAGCTCCTCAAACACATCTCTGACTGGGCCCTCGGTAAGTATGTGTGTTAGTATTCACTTCCTTTGCTCAAGTTTTCAAGACCACCATAGCCTTTTTCTTCTTTCACTGTGCAGTTGGATTGGCCTACTTAAATCTGGTGTATGATTGGGTGAAAGCGGCAGTGATGTTTGGAGTGATAAACACAGTTTCAAGACTGGATCATCTGGACCCTCCCAAACCACCGAAATGCATTACAATGCTTTATGTTTTCTCTGAGGCGTGAGTGAGCCCTTATTATGTTTTCTTTTTTAAATTTTTCATAAATTGATTTTGATATAATCAGTACAACACAACTATGTTCATCATTCTGTTTTTTTTTTACAGACACTTTGATCGAGGAATAAATGACTTTCTATGCAAGTATGATTGACATTGTTACATCTATCAAACTTTTAAGCAACACAATGCTTTCATGCTTTAACACTATCATCTCCACAGGTATGTTTATAACTATCTCGGCGGGAAACATGAGAACGTTTTGGATGAGCTGATAGCCTCTCTGTGCACGTATGGCATCATGTCCCTCTGGCTGGGACCAAGCTGGGTGGTTTTCATCTGGGCTTTCTTAAACTGCTTTGGCCTTAATTTTGAACTGTGGACCGCAAAATTATTCTCCATGGAACCTTTTATTTCTATTGAGGTACGAAATATGACCAGTAATCATTTTCTGGATTTTGTACTCTGACATGGACAGTGCTAATGATAATTCTAGTGCTCCAGTGCTCTCTAGTGGTTCAATTATTGGTGCTAAAAAGGTCCTCTAGGGCTCTCTCTGGTGGTTAAATGTTAAATTACTGGTAATATAAATGATTCTCATCTACAAATGTTTCCTTCCACCCACAGATGGCGATATCAGATTCTATGTCACGCAGGATCAGGGCTGTGTTCAATACTTTCAACTTCTGGACAATTGTCCTTTACAATATCCTGGTCCTGAACAGTCTTGAATTTGCCAAACTGGTTGCAAAGAGGTTGTTGCTTAAAGGTAAATTAAATGCATTTAAAAAAATGTTTTGACCATTTGATGTTCTTCAAAAATATAATATCCTTAAATCAAACTGTATTTTGTTTGTCAGGCTTCCCCTTCACCACCATCACTGCGATGTTCGTTACCTACTGCTTGATTCAGCTGATTAAGGAAAAGGAAAGAAGACAGGCTTTGATTGACGATCCAGACCCAATCCCCCCTCCAGCCCCTGTTCCTGCACCCACTACCACAGATCCCAGCACCACCCAGATGGACGCTGCTGTCGCCCAGCCTGTGGACCCAAACAAGCAAAAGGCAGAGTAGAGATTACACATGATGGTTACATTTTTATAAAACCTGAATGGTTTACTTAGACATTTTGTGTCAATCATAGTCGAGAAATAATGTTTTAATAACGGTACTGTAAGGAAAGATGCTGCAATCGAAACAACTATTTAAGTTTTTACAGATTTTCTCAACATTATACTCTCATTGGCTGCTTTTTAAATTAGTGACTGTTTTACATAGGAGTTTCAAATATGTGCCTTGTAGTTAAAAACATAGAGGATGGATTTTATTACTACAAATTTTATAACAAAGTTTTAATTCAAATGAAATACAAATGCTCAGTGTTCATACCAGAAGTAATTACTGCCTGAGCTTGAAAATATGTGCTTAAATGAAAGTAATGGAGTGAAGATCACAAAGATTATTTTATGAATTTGTGATATGCATTAAAATAATCTTCATTTATGACTATGTGTATGTCTCTTATGTCTCTCTTAGTTCTTTTCTTTTCTCTTTTTTTTTTGGAAGTTCAATTCATTTTTCAAATTAATGTAAATACAGAAATGGTAGAGTTCTTATTGACAAAGATTGATCACAGAGTGTCTGGGACGTGGTTGCTTAAATTAAACTGTGACTCTAAACAAAAGCATGAATGCCATTGAGAACATTCAAGATCTTTGATGTCATGAAACCCTTTTCACTCTAGGATATTTATATGAACTGGCCTAAGCTCTGGTCTATTTGTTCAAACGTTAAGGTAACCAATGATCATGTGTGAACTATTGATATTCTCATCAGTGACTCCGTAAGTTGGGGAACAGTTGATATTAACCAGACATTTTGTCCATATATTTTTGTTACCTTTTTATACCCTGCCCGGTCAAAAAAAAAAGTTGCTGTTTGCTTTAAATAGGCAAATACTTAAAGGGTTAGTTCACCCAAAAATAAAAATTCTGTCATTAATTACTCACCCTCATGTCATTCTACACCTGTAAGACTTTTGTTCATCTTCAGAACACAAATTAAGATATTTTTGATAAAATCTGATGGCTCAGTGAGACCTGCATTGACAGCAAGACAATTAACACTTTCAATGCCCAGAAAGCTACTAAAGACATATTTAAAACAGTTCATGTGAGTTCAGTGGTTCAACCTTAATGTTATGAAGCGACGAGAATACTTTTATGCTCCAAAAAAAACGAAATAACAACTTTATTCAACAATATCTAGTGATGGGCGATTTCAAAACACTGCTTCATGAAGCTTCGAAGCTTTATGACTCTTTTGTTTCGAATCAGTGGTTATGAGCGTGTATCAAACTCTCCGCCCCCGGAGCTCACACTTGCCTTAAACAGTGCATAAACAAAGTTTACACAGCTAATATAACCCTCAAAATGGATCTTTACAAAGTGTTCATCATGCATCATGCATGCGTCGGATTATGTGAGTATTGCATTTATTTGGATGTTTACATTTGATTCTGAATGAATTTGAGGCTGTGCTCCGTGGCTAACGGCTAATGCTACACTGTTGGAGAGATTTATAAAGAATGAAGTTGTGTTTATGAATTATACAGACTGCAAGTGTTTAATAATGAAAATAGCGACGGCTCTTGTCTCCGTGAATACAGTAAGAAACGATGGTAACTTTAACCACATTTAACAGTACATTAGCAACATGCTAACGAAACATTTAGAAAGACAATTCACAAATATCATTAAAAATATCATGATATCATGGATCATGTCAGTTATTATTGTTCCATCTGCCATTTTTCGCCGTTTTGCTTGCTTGCTTACCTAGTTTGATGATTCAGCTGTGCACCTCCAGACGTTAATACTGGCTGCCCTTGTGTAATGCCTTGAACATGAGCTAGCATATGCAAATATTGGGGTCGTACATATTAATGACCCTGACTGTTACGTAACAGTCGGTGTTATGTTGAGATTCGCCTGTTCTTCGGCGGTCTTAAACAAATTAGATTTATATAAGAAGGAGGAAACAACAGTGTTTGAGACTCACTATATGTCATTTCCATGTACTGAACTCTTGTTATTCAACTATGCCATGATAAATTCAATTTTTAATTCTAGGGCACCTTTAAGGTTGAACCACTGTGGTCAAATGAACTGGGCATTGAAAGTGTTAATTGTCTTGCTGTCAATGGAATTTGTATTCCAAAGATGAATGAAGGTCTTACAGGTGTGGAACGACATGAGGGAGAGTACTAAAAGGGTTAGTTAACCCAAAAATGACAATTCTGTCATCATTTACTCACCCACAAGTTGTTCCAAATCTGTTTAAATTTCTTTGTTCTGCTCAACACAAAAGAAGATATTTAAAGAAAGTTAGTAACCAGGCTGCTTTGGGGAACCATTGACTTCCATAGTAGGAAAAAAAATACAATGGAAGTCAATGGTGCTCCAAAACTGTTCAGTTTCCTACAATCTTCAAAATATCTTCTTTTGTGTTCAACAGAACAAAGAAATTTATACAGATTTGGAGCAACTTGAGGGTGAGTAAATGCTGACAGAATGTTCATTTTTGGGTGAACTATCCCTTTAAGAGTCTATGACTGGATCATTATTGCTTTGATTATTATGTTTCTAGTATGTTATATGTTTGGGATCAGTTCTTTTAACCCTAATTGAAGGAGCGTGTAGCTTTTCATTTCTTAAACAACCATGTAGGAAGACGTATCATGGCCATATTCCAGGATGACAAAGCTACCTCTGGCACCTCTGAGTCCAGACCTTAAATTCACTGAAAGTCTTTGGGATGTTCCGGAATAGACTTTACAGAGTGCTCACCTCTTGTATTGTCAATACAAGATTTTGACCAAAAACTGATGTACCACTTGATGGAAATAACATCACAACATTAATTTGTTACTGATTTTTTTTTTTAAATTGTATAATTTTGGGCCATTTTCCAGGGTAGGATATTTGATACCAAATGTATGGAAAATTATATTACAATATGAGAATCCATGTAATAAAATTATCCCATTATCCCAAATTATCCCATTATCCATCATATAGTCTATAAAAATAATAAATCAAAAGGGTGATTCATAATATCATAAAGGTCCTATGTAGTGGCCTGTGATCTCACCCAGAAGGCCAGTGTTTCTTCTGACTGCTGTCTCCCATGGGGAAGTGTGTCAGCTGTTGCACAGGTCAGGGGGTTGTGTTTCACATGTACAAGTATGGATTCCACATCTTTGTGAAGGACCTATAAATAGACCCCAGTTGGAGTTTGGTTGAAGTACAGGAACAGCTGATGAAGCCTGTATTCCTGACAGCAAAGCGGAACTGATTCAACCCTGCCTCTTCTTTCTCAACCACTAACAGAAGTGCGGAACAGAGAGCGCTGGACTAGCCATTTACTTCATTGTGACCATCAGGGATAGTACGCGATCAATATGGCTCTACCCATAGATCCCATGGAGGAGCCGCGCATGTACCAGCAAACTTTGCTGCAAGATGGTCTATACGATCTTCTGGAGAGCGATATGATGGTTGACTGTGTGTTGAAGATAAAAGACAAAGAGTTTCCATGCCACCGGTTGGTCCTAGCTGCTTGCAGCTCATACTTCAGAGCTTTCTTCAAGTCAGGTGTGGAGGAGAGTAAACAGAAGGAGATCGTATTGGAGGATGTGGAGCCTGGTGTAATGGGGATGATCTTGAAGTACCTCTACACCTCAAACATCAATGTGACGGAGCAAAACGTGCAGGACATCTTCGCTTTGGCCAACTTGCTTCAGATCCCATCGATTTTCACTGTATGCGTCTCGTTCCTGCAAAAGAGACTGAGTTTGAGCAACTGTTTGGCGATTTTTCGACTAGGACTGATGCTTGACTGTCCTCGTCTGGCCATATCTGCGAGGAACTTCGCTTGCGAGCGCTTCCAACTTATTGCTCGGGATGAAGAATTCCTGCAACTGATTCCGAGCGAATTGGCGGCTGTTATTGCATCTGACTCTTTGAACGTAGAAACGGAGCAAGAAGTTTTTGAGGCTTTGATCAAGTGGGTTGGACATGACCAAGAAAAGAGGCTGGAGGACCTACCGGGTCTGCTGGATTGCATCAGATTACGCCTGGTTCCTCAGGACTACTTCACCAAAAATGTGGAGAAACATGAATGGTTGAGCTCGAACCCAGAGATCACCAAGAAACTGCAACTAGTCAAAGACGCCCATGCTGGGAAGCTTCCAGAAGTCAAGAAGACCAAAAGCAAAAAGAGTGCTGGTGAGGAAGGACAGAAGGAGGGAGATGAAGAGGAAGAAGAGCAGGAGGAGCTACTTCCAGGCATCTTGAATGACAATCTGCGGTTCGGGATGTTCCTGAGAGACTTGATCTTCTTGATCAATAGCACCGCATCAGTGGCTTATGACCCGACGGGAAATGATTGTTATGTGGCGGCACTCTCTACACAAATCCCTAAAAACCACTGCAGTCTGGTCACAAAGGAAAACCAGATATTTGTGGCAGGTGGACTCTTTTTTGATGAGCAAAGCAAAGACGAACAGATCTATTCATACTTTTTGCAGGTAAAAGACTACTTTCTTTCATTTATTGCTAGTTTTCATTCATTCTTTTCTCAGAATCATTCATTCTACACACTGTAAGGTTTATGTCGTCAGAGGCAACATTAGCAAACAGATTAGTGTGTTTTTGCATCTACCCAGCTATATTTACATATATATGGAAATAAGTGAAGGTAAAGACCCCACATAAATCATTGGTTTTCTGTCCTGTGTTGATAATGTATTTTCTATGAAACTGAAAGCCTGGGAAGGATATTTAGATGGGATCATCACTTTCTTTTAAAAAACAAAAAAACAGAAGAACCATTGCATGATTTGCTAGCTGGTTTCAGTTGGTATTAGGGGTAGGGATTGGACAAAATGTTTTGATTGGATAAAAATCTGTGTAGTTCAGGATGAGTCATCACTATTCATTCATTAATTTTGCTGGAAGAGAAATATATTTAACATTTTGAAAGTTTTACATTTTTTTTAACAGTATGGTAAAAGTTTATAGAATCATACTGTATAATACTCTAACCTCCCAGAACTTCCCTGCAATGTTTCTAGAACGTTAGTAATTGGTTCCCAAAGAAACATCCAAACTGGAACCATACCCTAACATTAAGGGAACGTTTTGTGTTTTCTGGGAATGACTTCTCAGCTAACAGACATTGACATATTTTCTGTGAAACTGAAAGTTTTGGCAGGACTAGTCGAGGATCTAGTTAGGCCACAAGATTTGTTATTTTCTACCTGGTTTCAAGTATTATTAGAGGGAGGGACAATCTCATTGTAGAGAGCTTTTTTGATAAGGAAAAAATCTGTATAGTGTAGGATGAGTCTTCAGTATTTTTGATTCATTTTCCCATAGGAGAAAATGTAATTTTAAGTATGCTTAAGTATGCTAATTTTGCTTTAATGGGGTCTTTAAATTATCAGCAAATGCTCATATAGACTGTCCCGTATCACACAGTTTGACCCTGCAACATCAGACTGGATGGGCATGCCTCCCATACCCTCCCCGCGCTTCCTGTTCGGGATGGGTGAGGCTGAAAACTTCATCTTTGTGATTGGAGGGAGAGAAATGAAGGAAGGAGAACACATTCTGGAAACTGTCATGGTTTATGACAGACAGTAAGTACTGATGCCATGTTAATTATTTGAAGATCAGCTGTACATTTGTCTTTTGTGTTTATTGAATCAAGAATTTTCCAAACAGATACTTCAAGTAGCCCTGTTTTTTTAAGGTGTCTTAAATGGGCCGATTCAGATCCTCTTCCCTACCCAGTATATGGCCACGGAGTAGTGTCTCATAATGAAATGATCTATGTAATCGGAGGAAAGGGGGAGAACAAGTAAGTTTATAAGCTATTTCTGCCTTCTGTTTTGAAATGTGGATTTAACATCACTTCCAGTCAAACTTATGGAATAATTAAGATATTTTAATGTTTTTAAAAGAGGTCTCTTATGCTCACCTTGCAAGGCTGCGTATATTTGATCAAAAATACAATAAAAAACATTGTTTTAAAATGTAATTTACTCCTGTGATGGCAAAGATGAATTTTCAGCATCATTACTCCAGCCTTCAGTGTCACATGATCCTATCAATCTGTCGATTTGCTGCTTAAGAAACATTTCTTATTATTATCAATCTTGAAAACAGTTTTTGCTGCTTAATATTTTTGTGGAAACTGATAAACATTCAAAAGTTTGGGGTCAGTAAGAGGACACATTAAATTGATCAAAAATGACAGTAAAGACATTTATAATATTACAAACAATTTCTAATCAAAGAAACTTGAAATAAATATCTGTTCCTTGAGAGACTTAAAAAAATCTTAATTACTCCAAAATTTTAAACAGTAGTGTAAGCTTTACAGTATGCTACATATCTCACAGTTACACATATTTCTCTTATTTTGTAGACAGTGTTTGAATAGAGTGTGTATGTATGACACTAAAAAGCATCAGTGGACAGATCTGGCTCCATTAAATACTGCACGCTCACTTTTTGGGGTCACCATCCACAAAAACAAGATCTACGTGGCAGCTGGTGTCACCGACACTGGCCTCACAGGCAGCGCTGAGGTCTATGACATCAAAACCAACAAGTAAGAGTGGCCTGTGGCCGCATACAATGTATGCTAAAAACCTGCTGTTTTTATTGAGTATTATGATACGCATTGACTTGTGGGACAAACTCAACATTATTAGCTATTAACCACAACCTTCTCTATCTTACAGGTGGTCAGAGTTTGTGGAGTTTCCACAGGAACGTAGTTCCCCGAGCCTGGTCACTGTGGGTGGAGTCCTCTATGCTGTGGGTGGCTTTGCCATGTTCCCCAAAGAGGACAGCGATGATCTCATGCCGCAGGAGATGAATGACATCTGGAGGTGAGGCGCTCATTCACTAAACCAGTCAGTCTTTAAGTAGAGGGACGTAAAATACAGTAAAAACAGCAATTAAATATTTATATAATTAAAAATAACTATTTTCTATTTGAATATATTTTAAAATGTAATTTATTCCTGTGATGCAAAGCTGAATTTTCAGCATCTTTAATCCAGCCTTCAGTGTCACATGATCCTTCAAAAATCATTCTATATATGCTGATTTGCTGCTCAAGAAACATGTCTTATTATTACAAATGATGAAATGTTGCACTGATTAATATTTTTGTGGAAACTGAAACTTTTTTTTTCAGGATTCTTTGATGAATAAAATTCACAAGAACAGCATTTATTTGTAACAGAAATATTTGGTAATATTGCTAATATTGTCTTTAAACAGTAAAATCAAGAGTTAAATCAACTCTGCTCAGAGAACATTTGGTCCCTCTCTGAATAGTGTTAAAATAACATTGAAGCAGAGTTAAAGTTAATGAGATAATTAAGCTATTAATTCAGGGATGATTGAACATTAATGATGAACACCTGCTGTTAACAAGCAGAATAACTGCTCCTTTAGTCTTTTGATTCGGCAATGCACAAGTGTTTGCTGCAAAACACTATTGCAATTGCTCAAACACAAATTATTTTAAAAACATAAAAAGGTCAAGAGCCCAACTAAAACAAAACCTGACCACCATGATGATGGCATAATTTATTGACCAATAAAACACCAACATTTAAACCTCTGTTAATTATCAATAAGAAATTATTTAGACATGTGACAGAAATAAAGTCAATATGGTTAGTAATAAGTAAATCATATCTTGAGAGATTTAATGTCTTTTACCTTCAGTTGATTTCAATGAAATGGTTTTGGCTCAAGTCACTTGTAGTTCTTGTGTTTCTCTTTTCTTCTGCTTGTTAACAGCAGGTGTTAATCATTAATGTTCAATCATCCCTTAATTAATAGCTTAATTATCTCATCAACTTTAACTCTGCTTCAGTGTTACTTTAACACTAAGTAGAGAGGGACCATATGTAATCTGAACAGAGTTGATTTAACTCTGGAGATTTTACTGTGTACTGTTATTAAATTGATCAGAAATAACAGTAAATATATATTCATTTCTCAAGTGTTAACTTCTTTAAATAAAAAAATAAATCACACTGAACCCAATCTTTTGATCGATAGTGTAAAAAGGGATGTACACAGCACAGATTTAAATCAACTCTTCTCAGAGAACATATGGTCCCTCTCTACATAGAGTTAAAATAACACTGAAGCAGAGTTAA
Source organism: Chanodichthys erythropterus (assembly GCF_024489055.1). Classification (NCBI taxonomy): domain Eukaryota; kingdom Metazoa; phylum Chordata; class Actinopteri; order Cypriniformes; family Xenocyprididae; genus Chanodichthys; species Chanodichthys erythropterus. Next base: position 7,413,570 of record NC_090243.1, read on the forward strand.
AGTTAATGAGATGATATGCTGTTTGTGGAGTTGTTTAATCAGATCTTGAGAGATTTTGTGTCTTTTATCTTCAGTTGATTTCATCTAAGGCTGTGGCTGAAGTCAGTTGTAGTTCTTGTGTTTCTCTTCAGTGATTCTGCTTGTTAACAGCAGGTGTTCATCACTAATGCTCAATCAAATTTAATCTCGTAATTATCTCATTAACTTTAACTCTGCTTCAGTGTTTAACACTAAGTAGAGAGGGACCATATGTAATCTGAACAGAGTTGATTTAACTCTGGGGATTTTGCTGCGTTGTATATTATTTTGTCTTTAAATGCTACAAATGAACTTTGTAATGAGCATGCACAATAAAATATTCAATATCAATAAATTTAAAACAACATCAGCTGTAATTAATATGGTACTGATATATTGTGCATCTCCACTAATATAGGCCCTACAGGTATTTTTTGGTATAACATACATGATTTGAGCACATATACATGATTACTACAATCCAAAATGTTCAAATAAAAAAGTTGATGTTTGTTCACAGGTATGATGAGGGCGAGAGGAAGTGGAACGGCATACTGAGGGAGATTCAATATGCATCTGGTGCAACAGTTCTGGGAGTTCGTCTCAACACTCTTCGACTCACAAAAATGTGAGTCTATGCCAGTGCTGTCCAATGATTCAGTGTAAAGGAAAGAAGAATAAACTCTCTGCTGATTTAAAATCAGCTATTATAGCATGAGACAAAGTGAAGACTGAACCAGCACAAAACATAAGAGGATAGAACATCTGTTCTCAGACTCATTCCATTAAAGTGATCACATGATATTCAACATTTAAACACACATTATGAATCATTTATCATTTGGAACAGAAAGAAAAAGCCATCCAACCCAGGCTCATTGGAAAAACGTACCAATGGCAACATTTCTGCAAAATGATATGTTGCTTCTTGCACGTTTCACAGCACTTTCAAAATGAAATGTCCAATTAGTGGCGATAAAAGCACGTTCAGTTTTATCTGAAACAGATGAACGTGAATCTGCTAATGTTTTATGTATGTACATTGTTGTACGTATGGAAATGAAATGTTCAGTGAGTGGCGTTAAAAGGTTAATGCGCTATAGTGTTTGAAAATAACGTACCACCAAGAAACCTATACCGATAGAGTTAACAAAAGCAAATATGAGGGGGGAAAAACATTTGCTGAAGCAACCATACTACTTTAACTTGCTTCTACAAGTCTGAGAGCTTTTTTATCTTTGACTCATTTTTCACGGCACTCGGACCCAAAAGCGCTCTGCATCACAACTGCAATGCTGTACCAGGTGAGCTACCGAGCAAGTTTACTACTACTAAAAGCCATAGCCTACATATGTCTTTATTAATCGATAATCTGCCCCTGTGATTCTAATTTGTTCAATTACAATGAATACAAGTTGTTGTTTTACTGCCACTAGTGTTCATTTCAGCTGGAAACTGCAGCAAATTGAAAATTATTTTCATGACTTGCTATCACAACATTTTTTCTTTTGTCAAATCAACTTCAGTAATTAATGTGGTTCAGATAACATAATATTTTGAGTTTCTGTTTATTAAACCAATCGCCTTCATTGTATTAACTCACATTTTTAATTTCAATGAACTCAAAATTCTAAGGCAACCAGGTAACTTACTTTAAAGGTACAATATGTAAAATTTTTGCAGTAAAATATCCAAAAACCACTAGGCTAGTGTTATATATTTTGTCCAGCTGATTACTAACAATATCTCTAATGTTTTCAACTACATGTAAATAATGAGAAAATTCCCATTCTAAACAGTGACACGGGGCAGTGCAGTCGCCTGTCAATGACGTCAGTTACCTTTATTACCGCCTTTACTGACGTAGAAACCACATGACAACAGTGTCATGGACAACTGCGGAAGTAGTGTCTAGCGTCCAGCAAACCACTAGCTTGCTTCAAGCAGTTCCTTATTTACTTCTTGCACGTTTTATGGTGGATTGTTACTTATTTATGGAACATAATTACTGTTTACCATCTGCCGCTGGTTCTGTCGACAAGGACAGCTCCCGTAAGCTCCGGAAAAGCGGAAGCGGCGCCGGCGACTGTGTCATAATAAAAGTCCCGCTGCTCGTGAGGCGTGTGTTGATCAATCGCTCCAGCTCCTAGTTCAGCTCCCGCAACAATCGGTCCTGCTCTGCTTCATACTACAGTAACGTTAATAATCGCATCCATGAACATGAGTTCTTCCAGACTCCAATCCCTATTCTTTTGCACTATCCGTTGAGATGGAGACCACATGTCCCAAGTTTCCGCTCTAAAACTTGGCGTCATCAAACTACGCCTTTGTTTTGAATAGGCTTCTAGCGACCTCTAGCGGAAAAAATATCACAGATTGTACCTTTAAGTTAAACCAACAATTCTTTTTTACAGTGTGTACATTTTTTGAGTTTTGCAAAAATGGCACATTTTTCCAGTAAGCCTGTGTTGCAACCGGCATAGATCTTTTGAAAATAAAGCTTTGGAAATGCTGTTTCTGAACACTTTAATTATGGTCAGAGCTCTGTTGTGTTATTTTATTGTTTTTTAAGATTATTGTGACATTTCTGTTGTGTTCTGTATGAGAGAAATATTTGCCTTTCAAAGTAAAGCAAAAACAAACACAAAAATGCTTGGTGTGATGTTTCATTTAGTTCACTATTGAAATTGTCATTTTATTATGTTACAGACAATAAATACTACCCAATACAATAAATGACAAAATACAGCCTCATTTTATTAGCACCGCTAGACTCTAGTCTTTGAATTGTTTATTATTCTGCTGACAGAACCAGCACAACTGCCAACTGCATGTACACAAAGTTAACCAAGACATACTAGCGTATAGAATTAAAATGTAGGAACAGTCACACTCATGATTGTTTTAATACATTGAAAGTATGGGTAAGTTTAAGTATTACATGTTGAGTGCTAATTTAGGAAAAAAGTGAATATATTTCTTGAGTTTGGTTTTATAATGTCTTTCCAAGATAACTGCATGGTGAGTGGTTTCTTTAAAAATTAAACAGACAAGAAGAAAAACTACTCAAATTCTGAAGTGCAAATCATCTCTTGCTATCACTTACTATTTATTACAAATCCTTCTTAATATAAATCTTTCTTCCTTTCACTTAAATATACATATTTCAAAAATAAAAAATGAAAAGGCCACAAGCATCCCAAGTCTTTCTTAATAAGCAGCAAACTAGGAATAATACACACTAGTAAAGTACGCAAAACATAAAAAAATAGTAAAGATTTGCACCTTTTACTCTCCCTCACAACCTGTAAGAGAAACATGTTCTTTCAGATGCACAAAATCAATTCAAATTTTAGCTCTTCAATGGCCTTTTTTGTACTACAATATCTCCAAAGATGGAGGTTTACTTCTGTGCAATTTCAATTCATGTAAAATAATAAGACATTAGTTTAAGGCTGCGTTTAACTCCACTTTTAGACATCACGCGGATTTCCTTAAGCACTTCCCATTGGGCGAATCCTCCATTTTGAAGTGCTTTCAACTTCGTCAAGTGGGCGAGGGAAGTTTATTTGGACAGACCCTTGACTCTTCGATTTTTGACCAAGGGAGCGAGACTACTCAATATGTACACTCTAGGCAGATCCATAGACCACAATGCAACATGTCTGTGACGTCACAGCAGATCGAGCTTAATTTACCCAACACAACTCTAGAGTTTGGTATTGGAGTTATTTTGACGTTTAACCACATAATACTTGTATCTACCATAACCTTACCGTTATAGTTTATTGTATTGTCGTCATTTTAGGTTGTGTATTTTTTTGTATATTTTCTCCAACAGCCCAAGCATACATGCAGCCCTATAGAATGGTGCGTAAAAAAAAAAATGTAAATAATAAATCAGCTCCATTTGTGGATTCCAAGTGATCAAGGGCTTTCCATTTAAACCCACTGCAAAGATTCCGCAACTCGTGCAACATAAACAATGACGTACATCCTAGTGAACGAGAAGGAGGGAAATTAGCGATGGAAGGACATAAAAATTGGACTTAAACGCAGCCTGAGAGAGACAGAGTGAGAGAGAAATTAAAGGGTTAGTTCACCCAAAAATGAAAATTCTGTCATTTATTACTTACCCTCATGTCGTTTCACACCCGTAAGACCTTCGTTAATCTTCGGAACACAAATTAAGATATTTTAGTTGAAATCCGATGGCTCTGTGAGGCCTCCATAAGGAGCAATGTCACTTCCTCTGTCAAGATCCATAAAGGTACTAAAATCATATTTAAATCAGTTCATGTGAGTACACTGGCTCAATATTAATATTATAAAGCGACGAGAATACTTTTGGTGCGGCAAAAAAACAAAATAACGACTTATTTAGTGATGGCCGATTTCAAAACAATGCTTCAGAAAAGCATTGTGAATCTGTGTGTCGAATCTGCAGTTCGGAGCGCCAAAGCCACGTGATTTCAGCAATTTGGCGGTTTGACCCGCGATCCGATTCATGATCCGATACACTGATTCATTTATGCTCCGATGCTTGCTGAAGCATTGTTTTGAAACCGGTCATTACTAAATAAGTCGTTATTTTGTTTTTTTGCCGCACCAAAAGTATTCTCGTCGCTTTATAATATTAATATTGAACCACTGTACTCACATGAACTGATTTAGATATGATTTTAGTACCTTTAAGGATCTTGAGAGAGGAAGTGACATTGCTCCCTATGGAGGCCTCACGGAGCTATCGGATTTCAACTAAAATATCTTAATTTGTGTTCCAAAGATGAACGAAGGTCTTACGGGTGTGAAACGACATGAGGGTAATTAATAAATGACAGAATTTTCATTTTTGGTGAACTAACCCTTTAATCTAAAACCTTGTACCATAACTTTAATATCCAAATAAAGTGCACACAAAAAAAAAGAAAAGAAAAAGTGAATTCTGTGTTAATTCACCTAGTGATAAGACATAAAGCAAGTGCTATAGAAAACTTTCTTGGGAAGTTTTTAATATTTTAATAATATTGTTAGAAAAATGAGATGAAACATGTTTAAAAATATTAAAAGGGCTTTAAAAAGATAAACATCCTCATTGTATTGAAATCCCAAGGTTGAGGACACTGTAATAAAGTAAGCTGGGTATAAGGTGCAATGACACTGAAAAACATGTAAAGAACACAAACAACATATCTACCATAAAAAGGCTTAAACAATAATCATCTGGCACAACACTTAGATTTCTACTAAATTAAAAGAGCTTTTTAAAGGTCTCTGCTCAGATTACCATTATCTTCCCAAATCATACCACTGTAATTTCAATCTACACAAAACTAAGGCAGGTTTGTTATGTTGCCTCTACTTACTCGACTTAGCTGGTTATGACCGCAATTGCAAGAAAAATGTCACAATCGTGAGATAAAACGATGCAATCACCTTTTTAATTTTTTCTATTCCATGGCAGAAACAAGCCTTAATATTTAACTGTCCATTCTGCTTTCAGAAACTTCTTAAAGAAACACGTACCATTTAAAACAACTTGCCATTACTTGCATTAAGCTGTGTTTTCTTAACCCAGAAACATGACTGATGTTAATATTTAAGATGGTAAGAAGGTAAAATTCTAGAGCTTATTCCCTATATTAAAATCTTGCAAGTTCTTTCATGAGTGCTGACCTCCACATCTCACCACATTCATTTGACTCTATAAAGAATGTAAACAAAGAAAACTGATTAAACAAAAACTGACACAGAATTTATTTACAGACTATGTATATTTATATATATTGTATATGTGTGTGTAAATATATATTTAAATATTTATATTGGATAATACCTATTATAGCTACTACGTTTTACTTTTCTTCAACTACATTTTGTCTATCTAAATCCTCTTTGACACTGGGTAAGGACATTTTTACAAATTCTCTATAAACTCTTTTCAGATTCTATGTGGCCTCTCAACAAGACCATCTTACAGCCTACACGAGTCCCAGAAGTCAAATAGTTTGCTACATAATTACATTTTTAGGGCACAAAACAATTTTCATCATTTGACTACCGAAACCTTCACTTTCTATAAGTTATTCAGGCCCGCTGTCATTAAAAATAGTGTAAAGTGGAAACAAATAAGTGAAAGCATTGACTGATTATGACTGATAAATCACTGTAAAAAAAAAATAGCTGATAAACCTGTTGTGAGTACCATAAAGCATTTCAGACATTCAACAAATATTTTTGAACCAAACATACCCTGGTGCTCATCCAGGTTTGATATTGCCTCCATGCAAATAAAACACACTCCATTTCACACTCATTCCTTCATAAGTGGTTTAGGCATTTCAGATTTTGCCATTACACATATGGCCAACACTGAGAGTAAAGTGCTCTGAAAATTGTAAAATATTATAGAGAGAAAAAAATTGCGAAAACATCCGTCTTTGGGATTTTTAAAAAATAATAAAGGTTTTCTCAAGTGCCTCTGCTACATATAACCTTTGATACAAACCAACCGTCCCACCTGTGCCCTGCACAGACGCTTCACAAAACAAACCTCTGCAAATATCAGAGGACCTCATGTGGCAAAATTTAAACTTTTTAGAATACGAAGAAGACAGGACAATATAAATACATCTACGATTAAAAATAAGGTGCTGGAGTGATTATACATTTCATATTCAGTAATAACATATAAGCTAACAGGATTTGGTTACTGCGATACATCTGGATTTGGTTATGGCAGGGGACACAGCTGCTACATGTTTATTGGCTGAAGAGCTATTTGCTAGCGTCCCACAGCGCCCTCTGCTGTGAGTTCAATACGCATTTGTATTTTGTAATGCAGCTAATAGGAATCTCCACTAGTTAGATGAAACCGACAAAGCATGAACAACTATAGTAAAAGGGTGAATGTGATTTCACCAAGTACATGTTCCTGGATCAACATCTTTGGAACAACGTTCCAATCAACCAATCAGATTTTAAGGGAACAGTTTATGTCAAGTTTAGGCTTACAACCAGGTTTAGGTGCTTCTACATCAGGTGTTATTCACCTATCATTTCCCTCTGAGTTTAGGGATAGGTTATGGCTGAGGTTAGGTTTAGCGGTAGAGTTAAGGTTAGGACTAAATTTTCCAAATATTGGTTCAAGAACATGTCTGTCTTGGCAAAATGACCATATCAAGAGCAATATGTGAAATGCAGAAATGCAGTGCTAACTGCTAATCCTGTAGCTCACAAAAACTGCATCAAACATCAACAAAAATAATGAGAACATTTGTTTTCTTTCTGTAAAACGAGAAGCTTATTTGAACAATATATAAAATATCTCTATGAGAATAAGATAAGTGAAAATTTGCACAGTTTAAAAGGAATATTCAGTGTCGCACACTGTTCAAACACCTGCCGGAAGTCTTTTAGACCTCGCTCAGCATGTTTGGAAACCCCTATGAGAGTGATTCACATTGGATGTAAATCAAAAAGCTCAAGGGAAGCTACTGCAAGCTTTGGGTTTCAGACAATAAACAATCAAAAGAACCTTAAAATCAAAACTAGTTATTACCGGAGTTAACCCTTTCAGTGGAAAACAGGGTTGGGGGAGAGGGAAGACCTACGATAGAGTGAACGAAGGGAAGCGAGAGCGACTTGACCTGGTGGAGACTGGATGCCTCTCCAGGAGGGGTCATGGGGTGGCTGGGTAACTGATTGGCTGGTGCGTCCATATCAGTTGACGTGGGCTCCAGGCCCAGAAGGTTGGTGGTATCAGATACCATGGGGTTGCTGACCTGGAAGCATTTCTCCTTGTGGGCTTTGAGCATGTTGGAGAAGCGGAAACGCTGTCCGCAGACGTCACAGGGGTATGGTTTCTCGCCAGTGTGAGTGCGGCGGTGTCGTTTCATATTGGGCCGGCTCGTGAAGCTCTTTCCACAGATCTCACAGATATATGGTTTCTCTCCTGGAACAGACAAAAAGATGTGCTTTCACACTGGCAGTTTAAAACAGGGCATGGTTCACGTGAAAAATTGGTAATGTGAAAGCTGTCATGTGGACCGCACCTGGACCCTAGATTACCTGTATGAGGTGGTCTTAGTTCGGGTTGCACTGGAACTGTGGCATGATTCGCATAACTGTGAAAACAACCTGGACTAGGGTGCAACTTGCTCAGGAAGTAAATTAACCTGCACATCCATTTTAGCCAATGACGACGACAAACACATGAAAGGGATGACAGTGGTTAGTGTTGTCAAAAGTACCAACTTCGATACTAAGTCGATACTGAAATTTTAAAAATGTGACACTTTGAAAAACACCTCTGACTGGCCATTGTGTTCATGCACTCAACATATACACTACCACTCAAAAGTTTGGGATCGGTAAGATTTTTAATGTTTTTAAAAGAAGTTTCATCTGCTCACCAAGGGTGCATTTACTTAATTAAACATACAGTAAAAACAGTAATATTGTGAAATATTATTACAATTTGAAATGACTGTTTTCTATTTGAAAATATTTTAAAATGTAATTTATTCTTGTGATAGCAAAGCTGAATTTTCAGCATCGTTACTCCATTCTTCAGTGTCACATGATCCTTCAGAAATCATTCTACTATGTCAATTTGCTGCTAAAGAAACATTTATTGTTTACAATTGTACAAAATATTTGTGTACAATATTTTTTTTCAGGATTCTTTGATGAATAGAAAGTTCAAAAGAACAGTGTTTATCTGAAATCTAATCTTTTGTAACATTATAAATGTCTTTACTGTCACTTTTGATTGATTTAATGTATCATTGCTGAATAAAAGTATTCATTTCTTTAATTTCTTTTCAAAAAAATAAAATTAAAAATTATTACTGACCCCAAACTTTTGAACGGTAGTGTTTAATGTTACAAAAGCTTTGTATTTTAGATAAATGCTGTAATGCTGTTATTTAGCTTTGCCAACATGAGAATAAATTACTTTGTAAAATATATTCAAATAGAAAACAGTTATTTTAAATTGTAATAATTTTTCACAATATTTCAGTTTTTACTGTTTTTTTAATTAAATAAATTAAGCCTTGGTGAGCAGACGAAACTTCTTTTAAAAACATTAAAAATCTTACTGATCCCAAACTTTTGAGTGGTAGTGTATGTCAGTGAATGGCTACAATAATCAACGCAAAGGAGCATTTGAAAGCGTTTGAAAGCAGGCGTCTATCAGTGGAATGGTCCGTGATAGACACCTGCTTTCAAACGCTCCCTTGTGTATCTGTGTAAACGCTCGGTAAAGAGCGTCATTGGTATCTATTTAAAACTTTTTTGAAGCATTGATCATTGTATCTAATCAAAGACATATCTGATGAGCATGTGAACACAATGGCCAATCAGATGTGTTTATGGATCCACTTAACAGCGCTCACATTTTAAATTTCAATATCGACTTGGTATCGAAGTCGGTACTTTTGACAACACTAACAGTGGTGATGATTTACTTTGGCTACGAGTGAGAGTGAGCATGCAGTGTAATCGTGTATAGTGAGTGCAATCAGAATGGCAAATGAATGGCTCCTCAAAAGAGTCAGTTTGCAAGCAGCAGAAAGCCACCTTCATGCGACGCACATACAGTATTGTACCCAAGTGTCGTTCACTCTGCACCAAATTAATAAAAAAAACACAATATATTGACCCACGTTCTCTTTTCTATCATGTGCCATGCATGTTTGTGATGACATAAGGTGAATGCAAAAATGTACCAGGGTTCTATAGAATCAAGCTGAGTGTGAAGCCAGACCAACGCTGCGGAGACAATCGCGCTCAGACTCGGACCGCAGCAAACGTGCCCAGTTTGAAAGCCCTCAGGATATATGAATTATTACCATTTTTATTTTAAATTATAAAATGTTATACAGGTGCTGGTCATATAAAGCACAGTAATATCATGGTCAGCAAACCACTTGGAAGTGGTTTTTGCACTGTGGGCAGGTGCTAAAGTCCTACTGGAAAAGGAAATCAGCATCTCCATAAAGCTTGTCAGCAGATGGAAGCATAAAGTGCTCCAAAATCTCCTGGAAGATGGCTGCATTGACTTTGCACTTGATAAAACACAATGGATAACTTCAGAAACTTCACACTAGACTTCAAGCAGCTTGGATTATGTGCCTCTCCAGTCTTCCTTCAGACTCTGGGACCATGATTTCAACATGAAATGAAAAAATTTACTTTTATCTGAAAAGAGGACTTTCGACCACTGTTCACTGTCCAGTTATTTTTCTCCTTAGCCCAGGTAAGATGCTTTTGATGTTGTTTCTGTTTCAGAAGTGGCTTGGTAGTCCTTTTCCTGAAGATGTCTGAGTGTGGTGACTCTTGATGCGCTGACTTGGCGGCTTCATTTGACTCATTGTGAAGCTCTCCCAATTGTCTGAATCAGCTTTACTTGACAGTATTCTCAAGCTTGTGGTCATCCCTGTTGCTTGTGCACCTTTGCCTACCCAATTTCTTCCTTCCAGTCAACTGCATTTAATATACTTTGTAAACAGCCCCCCCTTTCAGTAATGGCATTCTGTGACTTACTCTCTTTGTGGAGGGTGTCAATGATTGTCTCCTGGACCATTGCCAAGTCAGCAGTCTTCCCCATTAGTGTGGTTTCAAAGAACAAGAGATATCCGGAATTTATACTGTAGGGATGGTCATTTAATGAATCTCAAATGTAAATATTCTAATATTTTGAGATACTGGATTTTGGACTTTCATTAGCTGTATGTTCTAATCAACAAAAAAAAAAAAAAAAAAAAAAAAAAAAAAAAATTTTGAAATGTTTTACTTTACATATAGGGAATATAGAATATATGAAAGTTTCATTTTTAAAAATAATTTACAATAAAAAAAATGAACTTTTTCACGATATTCTAATTATATGACCAGCACCAGTATATACACATAAATAAATAATATATTAAGATTCAAGTGGCTTTACTGGCATGGTAAAAATATTATATAAATATATAAATAAATATATATATAATTAAATTGATAATAAAGTTAATATTATACAATATATTATTTTTTAAATATACAGAAATATTTACATTTGATTTGTGATTTAAATTTTTATCACCTTTTACCATTACTATTTTTATTTTCAATTATTAAAATAAAATTAATATAATTTGTAATAATATTAATTAACTGACAATTATAATATCTATTGTTGACTGTGATTATGACAGGTGCCAAAGTGGCGGTTCCTACCAGTGTGGGTCTTCATGTGTTCATCAAAGTACTGCTTCATGTTGAAGTCTTTCCCACACCACTGGCACATGAACTGCTTGTGTCCGATATGGATGCTCATATGTGACCTCAGCTGGTATTTGTACTGGAATCTTTCACTGCAGTTCTATAACATGAGTAACAGCATCAGATACAGTAGATTACAATTTACATCTATGTTCCTCTGCTTATAGATATTTCTAAGACATACTGTATATCACAAAAACACATTTCAACCAAAACATTTTAAAAAAAGAAGTGTATTAGGTTTGAAATAATAAAACTGTTAAAAATAATTAATAAATTAAAATAATAATAATTACTGGACACTGTTCAAAACGTATTTGGGCACTTTCTGGTTGTCAAATGTTAATGTAACATGTCCGTTCAAAAGTTTGGAGTCAGTATGATTTTTTTTTTTTTTGAAAGCAAATATGCATTAAATTGAGAGTAAAGATATTTATAATATTACAAAATATTTCTATTTCAAATAAATGCTGTTGAACTTTCCATTCATTAAAGAATCCTGAAAAATAAATGTATAATTTTCCACAAAAACATTAAGCAGTACAACAGTTTCCACATTGATAATAAGAAGAAATGTTTCAGCATATTAGAATGATTTCTGAAAGATCATGTGACACAGAAGACTGGCGTGATGATGCTAAAAATCCAGCTGTGTCATCACAGGAATAAATTACATTTTAAAATATATGAAAATAGAAAACAGTTATTTTATATTGTAAAAATAGTTCACACTATCACTGTTTTTACTGTATTTTTAATCAAATAAATGCAGCCTTGGTGAGCATAAGAGACTTATTTACAACCAAAACCAAACTTTTAAAAGGTAGTGTACATAATGTGCAACACTGATACTTCCACTGAGGAGACACTTGTGTGACCTTAAGCTTAAGGGAAAATGACTTTTTCTGTGAAAAAGACAAAAATGCAATACCTGAATATCTCTGGCCTACAACTGCATGAGTGAACTCACCTCACACTTGAAGGGCTTTTCTCCAGAGTGCTGGAGAGAGTGCACTTTAAGAGACATGCTGCGTTTGAAGGATTTCCCACACGTCTCACAAGTGAACGGCATGTCCTTAGTGTGAGCTGCAATGAACAACCAAAATTCACATTTTAAAAATTACATCTGCTTTCTTGTTTGTTTCTTGTTTTCACAGCAACAATTCAATCATGACAACTCTTGGATTAGTTTTAGCATGCAATTGAATATGGCAATGTTAATGTATTTGGTGTTGGCGGACTAGATCTATGCTGCTGCAGAGCAAGTATGGGCTTGTTACTGCTAACAGATACACAGACACGCTGCTGTGAGCATGTAAGATATGCTGCTGCATAAATAGACATACATAAATCCCGTAGCAGATTTAGGCAGGTGGAGCTGGGGGAGGGGGAGGGTCTCAGAGGAACTCTGATAGCGTGCTGCAGGACTAGCTTACAACAAAAAATGAACCAGACTATTTGAATGTTGAGAAAGCAATCTCATTGGCTGTAGAATCAGCAGGGGCCAATCAACTTGAGGCATGTGGTAATGATTTGATTGCATGTAAAGGACCTATCAGCTCCCCTCTAGAGTTTTATGACTGAAAGCATAATTTCATCTTAACCACAACTCAGTGTAAATTTTTAAGGTTAGCAAGAGTGAGATTGTGGCATGGTTTTGTGTATAATAAGACACACTGCATTATTACTTCATTTACTCGGTTGTCAGTGTTAGATGAACAAGTGTAACTTGTTGCCCTGCGGACAATTGAGTGGATTCTGGTAGAAGGAAGCACTTCTAGATAAGATATTTCCTCTCTGCTGTCAGGGCGGATTAAACAATACAGCCTCTGTCCTCAGCTCAGTCTGTTCTGGATGGTAAAGCAAGGTCAAAGCAGCTCTTTCCCTTGCTCAAAACAGAGCTGGGTATTTCACTATTGTGTAGGACCAAGCTCTGGGAAGATCAAGCTTCAGAAGATGAAAGTACCGTACAGTTTGAAGGCCAGGTTGTGCTGTATTACCTTTGCCTGGAGGTTAATTTACACAACAATATGTCTTTGTGCATTTGAGACGGCTGCTATAAAGCAGTGTCTTGACTGCCACCTAGCTGTGAAAAGTGGATGTATTATTTGATGTTAAAGGATTAGTTTACTTCAGAATTAAAATTTCCTGATAATTTACTCACCCCAATGTCATCCCAGATGTTTATGTCTTTCTTTCTTCAGTCGAAAAGAAATTAAGTTTTTAGAGGAAAACATTCCAGGATTTTTCTCCATATAGTGGACTTTACTGGGGTTCAATGGGTTGAAGGTCCAAATTGCAGTTTCATTGCAGCTTCAAAGGGCTTTACACAATCCCAGCCGAGGAATAAGTGTCTTATCTAGTGAAACAATTGGTCATTTTCTAAAAAAATAAATAAATAAAAATTCATATACCTTTTAACCACAAATGCTCGTCTTGCACTGCGCCGCACATTACATAATCACATTAGAAAACTCCATCTCATTTTCTCCTCCAACTTCACAATCATCCAACATTGTTGTTTTACCTTTTTTTGTAAAGGGTGTTTGACTTAGTCTTTGCACGTTCTCTGCCTACGTCACGCTTGACCTTTCCAACGTGATTATGTAATGTGTGGCGCATTGCAGAGCTAGTGCAAGATGAGCATTTGTGGTTAAAAAGTATATTCATTCATTTTTTTTTTTTTTTTTTTAGAAAATGACTGATCATTTCACTAGACAAGACCCTTATTCCTCGTCTGGGATTGTGTAGAGCCCTTTGAAGCTGCACTGAAACTGCAATTTGGACCTTCAACCGTTTGGTAACTGTTGAAGTCCAATATATGGAGAAAAATCCTGGAATGTTTTCCTCAAAAACCTTCATTTCTTTTCGACTGAAGAAAGAAAGACAAGAACATCTTGGATGACATGAAGGTGAGTAAATTATCAGGAAATTTTAATTCTGAAGTGAACTAATCCTTTAAAATGGATCCATGAGTTCATCTGTTAATGCACAATGCAGATAAGTATAAAGTACGTATAAAGATTTGGCCTGTAGCCTGAAAAGGAGGGTCTTAAATTGAACCACAGTTTGAGGTTGAATCATTTAGATGAGTTTTGTGACAAATAAATTTAATTAATAATTACAAAGAATTGGGAAGTAACACACTGAATTTACATGAAATTCTGAAGAAAAAGGACTGAAATAGTATTTTTTTTTTTTTTTTTTGCAAAACCTACTCGGTAGCACTTTACAGTAAGGTTTAATTTGTTAATATTAGTTAACTGCATTAGTTAACATTAGTCAACTTCTAAAGCATTTATTAATTAGATTAATGTGCATTAGATTCATAAAAACTGTAACAAATGTATTGTTTGTTGTTAGTTAAAGGTGATAGAGAGGATTTTTTCGTCGACTGAGAATCCAAAGACTGTTACTGAGTTTTTGAAATGAGCGCATGCGTAAGAACAACCCCCCCTCCTTTACAGCTCACTTCAAAGGAACGCCTCCCAAAAATCGTGCACGAGTATTGTAACACGAGTGTTTACTACCGGAATTCGCTGTGTCGTGTTTTTTGGATTCATTATGTCGGACTCACCGCAGGTAACTCATAATCTGCAGTTGTTACTCCTGTCTCCTGACAATAAACATTGCATGCGGTGCCTGTGGAGTGTGGAAAGTTACTGGAGCGCGCAGCCGTGCACGTCTCTCACAAGGAACGTCATGGCAGTGATTGACAAGCCAGAGGGCCAATCGTTTACGCGATTGGCTGATGTTTAAGGCCCTACTGTGACGAGCAGGGCGGGCGAGAGCAGTGAGGGAACGGCGCGAGGCCAGTGACGCGAGTGATAATGAGCGTCACCTGCGAGGTGTGCCGGCCTCGAGTCTCTCATGGAGGAGCTCTGGAGGCATAAAAGGAGGAGCGACTACAATGAAGGACGAGAGAGGACCAGGCCTGGATATTATTTTATGTTTTATTGTGTTTGTGTGGCCGGCAGACGTCCGCGAGGGTCTGCCGGCATTACTTTCGTTTTGTTCTTTGTTTATTTTGAATTAAAAGTTACGTTGAATGTTCGCCGGTTCCCGCCTCCTTCTTCCCACATTTACGAACTGTGTTACATTGGTGCCGAAACCCGGGAGGAAGGAGGGACATGCTGTCGGAGAGCCCTCGCTGCTGAGGGGGATCGCGCTGCTGCGGAGTTCGGGCAGCGCGGGAGTGAAGACCGCGAGAGGCTGCCCGAGGCGGTGGTGCTGGAGCCTTGTGAAAGGTGGGACGGAGACCCGGATGCCGTGCTCCTGGGACGAGGTGGGGTGGCTGCCGTCCAGGAGGGAGCGGAGGAGTCACCGCCGTCCGCCGTGGGCCGGAGCCTGCTGCCGTCCGCCATGAAGGGGAGGAGCAGGGGACGGGGGACTCGCTGCTGGCTGCCCTCAGCCGGAGGAGCCATCACCGGCCGCCAGGAGGCGGTCGAGGATTGGGCCGTCCACCAAGCGTCCGGTGCCATCACATGTGGCACCGCGAGGAAGAGCCTCTTGGCAGGCTGAGGACCGAGCGGCAGTGTGTCGGGGAACCGGACCAAGAATTTTTTTTCTCTTTCTTTTTCCTCTCTCCCCTCTCTCGTCCTGTCGCTCCCCTTGCTTCCGTCTCCTTTCTCTCGTCTCGTCTGTCCTTACCCCCAGGTGCTGCGGCCGCTGAGACAGGCCCCGGGGGGGAGTAAGCGCAGTCGCGGGAGTACCCCCTGGCCTGCGAGGGGCGATGGGGGTATGTGGCGACCAGGGCGGGCAAGAGCCGCGAGGGAACGGCGCGAGGCCGGTGACGCAAGTGATAATGAGCGTCACCTGCGAGGCGTGCCGGCCTCGAGTCTCTCACGGAGGAGCTCCGGAGGCATAAAAGGAGGAGCGACTACAATGAAGGACGAGAGAGGACCAGGCCTGGATATTATTTTATGTTTTATTATGTTTGTGTGGCCGGCAGACGTCCGCGAGGGTCTGCCGGTATTACTTTCGTTTTGTTCTTTGTTTATTTTACATTAAAGTTACGTTCAACGTTCACCGGTTCCCGCCTCCTTCTTCCCACATTTACGAACTGTGTTACACCTACCTTGTGCACAGATGATGTACATTAATATTATTCCTTTCAGTGCACCTAATAAATAGTCTTTTATCAGTTAGTAAAGACAGTTTCAAGTAATACTGCAAAAATGTATAAAACAAAACATCCTCTTTAGCACCTTTAATGCATTAATGAGACTAACGGGACCTTATTGTAAAGTGTTACTACGTACTCCAATCATTTGTATTTTATTTAAAAATTCAAAAAATATATATTTTTTAATATAATGTAAGGTGCATGTGTCAAATCTGTTCCTTAGACAAATTAAGCATAGCTTCAGTCATTAATCACTTTGATGACACCGAAACAAGACTGTCCAAGATATTCTTAAAAAGAAAATAAAAGAAAAAGAAAAAACTTTTTATGTTACTAGGAGAAATAAAAATTCATACAGGTTTGGATTAATATGAAAGTCAGTAAACAATGACAGAATGACCCAGTAATTGACCCAGTACTCACCAACCATGTGTTTCCTGACATGTGCCATGGTGTAGAACTTCTTTTCACAGATTTCACAAGAGAACTTCTTCTCGGCATATCCGTGGACAATCTTGTTGTGTTCGTGTAAAGACCACAGCTTTTTAAAGGCTTTTCCACAAGTCACGCACTACAAAGATCAGAGGATGTGAATGAACGGCATTAGACTAAACAGCTCTCCCTTAGGGGTTGATGGAAAACACAACAGGATTTTATCATTCTGAAAGACTACCAAGAACTGCACAAGCTGAATGAATATTGCAAAGGGCACCTCTAACTTAAAATTCATTTATAACAAATTAAACACAACAGCACAATTTCCTTAATTACACTGAATTCCCTGTAAGTGCTTAATATAGCAGAGACAAATGAGTGCTGGATGTTTTAGACCCAGTTTGAATTAGAGGTGGAAATGGCCTGGCAGACCTTCTTTAATGGCAGAAAACAGCTGTTCTCCACACCCTAATACAGTCTGTGCCTATATATCATCCCAACTCTCTGGTCTATCATTCTGCTCTGCAATATGTACTCATAGCAGAGTACTAGAAGAGAATGCACATAATCCACCATTAAACATGGTAAAATGTGTTATAAGAAGCTGATAGGTCTATACTGTTATTGGTAGATTAAAACTAGATAAACTCACCCCCATGTCATCCAAGATGTTTATGTCTTTCTTTCTTCAGTCGAAAAAAAAAAAAAAGGTTTCAAGGATTTTTCTCCATATAGTGGACTTCAACAGTTACCAACAGGTATTGCAGTTCAAATTCAGCTTCAAAGGGCTCTACACGATCCCAGACGAGGAATAAGGGAATAAACTTTAACCACAAATGCTCATCTTGCACTAGCTCTGCGATGCGCCACGCATTACGTAATCATGTTGGAAAGGCCACGTGTGACGTAGGCGAAAGTGAAAAACTCATTTTCTCCTCCAACTTCAAAATTGTCCGACATCGTTGTTTTACCTTTTTATTGTAAAGTCCGTTTGACTTCACGTTCGCTTTTGTAAACACTTGCTCGGTACTTCTGCCTACATCACACGTGACCTTCCTAAATGATTACGTAATGCGTGGTGTATCACAGAGCAGTGCAAGACGAGCATTTGTGGTTGAAAAGTATATAATTTTAATTTTAAACAGATCATTTCACTAGACAATGCACTTATTCCTCGGCTGGGATCATGTAGAGCCCTTTGAAGCTGCATTTAAACTGCAATTCGGAACTTCAACCCATTGTTAACTGTTGAAGTCTATATGCAGAATATCCTATATAGAGTCTATATGGAGAAAAATCCTGGAATGTTTTCCTCAAAAACCTTAATTTCTTTTCGACTGAAGAAAGAAAGACATAAACATCCTGGATGACATGGGGATGAGTAAATTATCAGGAAATTTCAATTTAATTAAGCGATATTAAATAATTAGTTAAATATTACATATTTTTAGCGATTAACTTGAAGTGAGCATTAGATGACGGTAATCTACATCTAAAAATACATTTAGGAAATAAGCATGGGAAATTAAATAAATAAAAAAATAATATGTGTGTGTATACATGTATATATAATTTGTAAATTATTTTTTTACTGAAATCATGTGACTTTGTACATTTTTATTTTATCTCTTATACTCACCAAGGCTGCATTTATTTGATCAAAAATACAATGAAAACACAAATTTTATGAAACATCATTACAATTGAAAATTATTCCTGTGATTCCTACTCCAGTCTTCAGTGTCACATGATCCTTCAGAAATCATTCTAATATGCTGATTTAATGCTCAAGAAACATTTCTTATTATTATCAAATGTTAAAAGCAGTTACTGCTTAATATTGTTGTTTAAACCTCAATACATTTTTGTTTTAGGATTCTTTGATAAATAAAAAGTTGCATCAATAAGAGAAAAAAAAAATCTTACTGGCCACAACCTTTTGAATGGTAGTGTATATCAGTATCAAAATATATTTCGTAGCAATATAGATTTTGTGCTACTATTGTATTATTATCATTACAAAGTCGATCCATAAGGCCGATTTCACACATGCATTTGGTGCAACTGCTTGTGTGAAATCAGCCTTACAGATCGACCTTGATAATGTGTGCATGCAGACAGGTGTGTGTACCTGTATGTTTTTCTCACAGTTTGTCTGATGGTGTAGCAGCAACTCGCTCTCCAGTAAAAAGCGCTTGCCGCATTTATTGCAGATCTGCATGCGGTTGTGTGTGACGTTCATGTGCTTCTCCAAGTACCAGCGGTTGTTAAAAATACGAGGGCACTTCTTGCAGGAAAAGTGCTGCTTTTCTTCGAGCTTCACCTTCTGCCCCAGACTCTCCTGCTCTTTTCTCCTCTTCCTCCCCTCCCCTAGTGTGGCGTCGATTAGTGTCTGTCTCATGGCGGCGTCCGTGCCAGTTGGTATTCTCGTGCCACGCAGTCTTCCCACGCTGGTGTGTCCTGTTTCTGGAATGTTGAGGTTGTTCTCTTCCTCATCCTCATCGTCCTCATCATCGCTGCAATTTTCCATCTCGTCCTTTCCTTGTTCATATTCTTCTTCTTCGTCCTCGCCAACATCTTCATTATCGCCCCGTTCCTTCCCCTCCTCTGCACCGGAAGGACTGCTGCGATGGTGAACGAGGAGGGATGAGGTACTTGAGGTGATGCTCTTGCCGTCGGACCCTTTAGAAACATTCAATGTCTGGTTGTTGAGATTGACCTCCACAATAATCTGCTCTCTGTTAAAAGAGACAGAACCATCCTGGGCTCCCGCTTCATTGAAACTGGCCCCTCCCTCTATTTTGCACAAGCCACGCCCTCCTCCACTAGCCACTCCCCCTCTGCTGTCATCATTTTTGTAGATGTGTTTGGCCTGAGGGCTGGAGTGGATGCTAGATGAATGTGTCTGAATAATTTCCCTACCGACCCCACTATCCTCTACAAGCAATGAGAAAGTACCATTTCCTTGCTGTGTGTACATCTTCTCAATCTCCTTCATCTTGTATATCTGATTGGTTGAGGCATTGCCCTGCCCGTCTGTGTCAGCCATCTCATTGGAGCCAGGTAGCTTGTGGCAGGAATCACTCATCTGGAGCACAATGGCCACCTGTAGCACTTCAAAGATGGAGATATAGATGAAGTTGTGGATCTGGATACTCAGCACCTCAAAGGCCAGGTTTATGCGGTGCAGCGGTTGACTCTGAGAGAGGAGGGCCTGGAAGCTGGGGCTGTGTTCACTCAGCACGTACTTGTGGGCGGAAAACGTACAGTGGGACACCAGCACGAAGTCCACGTCGCACAGGTGAGGCTGGTAGAGATGCTGTTCGTTCAGCCTGTCCATTAAATGAGTAAAGTGTAGCACTGCATCTTCCAGCCGAAAGAGCGCAGCAGAGGGGAAGTCAGCTGTCCTCTCCACTGTGAGATAAGACAGGAGAAAATGTATTTTAATCTTACAATACATTAGAAAATTATTTACAAATAATAAGATCATAAAGAGGACATTTGAGAAACAAAAAATAAACCTTTTAGATCTAGATTTGTATTTCTAGAACAAAGAACCAATGCAGTAAATGCAACAAGCAAAGCTTCGAAGCTTTACGAATATTTTGTTTCGAATCAGTGGTTCGGAGCGTGTATCAAACTGCCAAAGTCAGCTGAACCACTGAAATTTCGAAACACTTATGACTTAACGAAGCCTCGTTTACTGAAATCATGTGACTTTGGCAGTTTGATACACACTCCACTGATTCGAAACAAAAGATTTGTAAAGCTTTGAAGCTTCATGAAGCAGTGTTTTGAAATCACCCATCACTAGATATTGTTGATTAAAGTCATTATTTTGTTTTTTGGCACACAAAAAGTATTCTCGTCACTTCATAACATTAAGGTAGAACCACTGTACTCACATGAACTGTTTTAAATACATCTTTAGTAGCTTTCTGGGCATTGAAAGTGTTAATTAACTTGCTGTCAATGCAGGCCTCATTGAGCCATCGGATTTGATCAAAAATATCTTAATTTGTGTTACGAAGATGAACAAAGGTTTTACGGGTGTGGAAAGACATGAGGTTGAGTAATTGATGACAGAATTTTCATTTTTGTGTGAATTAACCCTTTAATGGTTTAGTGATTTAAACTTGATTCAGTGAATCAATTTGAACAGTCTGATTCATAGAATTTGATTCATAGCTCTGATTCAGTGATTCATTTGTGTCACCACTATAAAACTGTTAATGTCTGTATTATTTTATTACTATTATTATATACTGTTATAGTATTTATTAATATTTTAAATCAGATTTTATTTTTATATTTTCAGTTTCCATTTTAAATTTTGGTTTGTTATGTGCTTTCATCAATTTATTTAGTTTTTGTTTTATTTTAACTTTTTTGTTTGTTTGTTTTACCAATTTTCGTACTTCAGCTTAAATTTATTTTATTTTAGTTAGTTGCCAAGGCAAAGTTTCTAATTTTCATTTAAGTTTTTAATTTAATATTTCTATTTTAATTTCAGCTTTTTTTTATTAACTAAAACTATTAAAAAACATTTTAGATAACAAGAACATGTGATTGGTTATGTTGGTGCATGTTAGCGAAAATGATAAAATTTAGTTCCTTGTGTTAATTAGTAAAAAAATCATTTTGTGACAATCATTATTTTTAACTACATTGTTTTCTGTATTTTGTTTATTGGATTCATTTTGTTTGTACTTTTTGGTATTTAGTATCTACTTGTCAAAAAAAAGGTGGTTTCGTTGAAATGTTTCCTCCGATTTTAAATGATTTCAGATTACGTTTCAGAACAAGATATTGGTGTGTAGTCAAAAAAGTAATATATTTATATATTTTAAGCTATAATGTCAATAACTATTATTAAATTAACACTGTATAATGGCTGACCAGAAACATGAGGACATGTCAAAATACATTTTTGCACAGAACTGATTTCATTCACAGCAGCCTTGAAAACATTATCAAACAAAGTCCATCTGAGAGCGAGAAAGGCAGAAGCTACTGGAGCCTGCAGCTATGCCCTCCCTTCTGCTCCCAAGGTTGGTTTATTTTAGATCAGGAAGGACAAGGTTTCGATCTGGACAGCATCTCTTTAAAAACTCCACAGAGGAAAAGGAAAGGGACAAAGGGAGAGGCAACAAGCAAAAAGAGAAAAAGACAAACCATCTGAGAGGAGAGAAATAGAAGTATGTAAAAAAGCACATTGATATTCAGAGCTGCATGCTAACCATTAGCTTCCTCCTCCTGCGTCCTGTCTCTCAGAGTTATCATTATGCACAAGACAAAACACTGTCCAATAAACAGAGCAGGGAGAGTAAATATCAGACTCTCCAAACAATTATACGGATTAGTTACGCTGACTTTTATGTGACTAACAACAAGCAGAATTAAGAGTCTTACTTTTTATCTCTGTAAACAGGATAAGTTTGTTTTCAGGAGCCCATTAAGTCCAATCAATCTTGTTAAATGTCACCTAAAAATACACAGACCTGACAGCATAAACTCTTATTTAAAATACATCAACATCCATCCTCAAATGTGCTCACTGTGACCAAACCATTACACGTAAACTAATGTCTAAAATCATTCTGGAAAACAGCTGGCTGCACCAAACTGGTCTATAAAGTGCAACAGTCAGGTTCTGGAAGTAAAAACAAAATTCATTTTCTCCATGGGATATTGATTTTTAATGATAACCTCTAAACCTTTAAAGACAGGCTTTCTGTGAGCTATGAGGTTGGTAATCAATAGTATTTGCTTTTGTTGAAGCTGTTAGTCCGAATTATTTAAACTTAGTTTTAAAACAATCATGTTTAATATTATATATATATTATATATATATATATATATATATATATATATATATATATATATATATATATATATATATATATATATATATATATATATATATATATATATATATATATATATACACACAGGGGGTACGGAAAGTATTCAGACCCCCTCATATTTTTCACTCTTTGTTATATTGCAGCCATTTGCTAAAATCATTTAAGTTAATTATTTTTCCTCATTAATGTATAGACAGCACCCCATATTGACAGAAAAACACAGAATTGTTGACATTTTTGCAGATTTATTAAAAAAGAAAAACTGAAATATCACATGGTCCTAAGTATTCAGACCCTTTGCTGTGACACTCATATATTTAACTCATGGTGTTGTCCATTTCTTCTGATCATCCTTGAGATGGTTCTACACCTTCATTTGAGTCCAGCTGTGTTTGATTATACTGATTGGACTTGATTAGGAAAGCCACACACCTGTCTATGTAAGACCTTACAGCTCACAGTGCATGTCAGAGCAAATGAGAATCATGAGGTCAAAGGAACTGCCTGAGGAGCTCAGAGACAGAATTGTGGCAAGGCACAGATCTGGCCAAGGTTACAAAAACATTTCTGCTGTACTTAAGGTTCCTAAGAGCACAGTGGCCTCCATAATCCTTAAATGGAAGACGTTTGGGATGATCAGAACCCTTCCTAGAGCTGGCCGTCCGACCAAACTGAGCTATCGGGGGAGAAGAGCCTTGGTGAGAGAGGTAAAGAAGAACCCAAAGATCACTGTGGCTGAGCTCCAGAGATGCAGGTGGGAGATGGGAGAAAGTTGTAGAAAGTCAACCATCACTGCAGCCCTCCACCAGTCTGGGCTTTATGGCAGAGTGGCCCGACGGAAGCCTCTCCTCAGTGCAAGACACATGAAAGCCCGCATGGAGTTTGCCAAGATGGTGAGAAATAAGATTCTCTGTTCTGATGAGACCAAGATAGAACTTTTTGGCCTTAATTCTAAGCGGTATGTGTGGAGAAAACCAGGCACTGCTCATCACCTGTCCAATACAGTCCCAACAGTGAAGCATGGTGGTGGCAGCATCTTGCTGTGGGGGTGTTTTTCAGCTGCAGGGACAGGAAGACTGGTTGCAATCGAGGGAAAGATGAATGCGGCCAAGTACAGGGATATCCTTGACGAAAACCTTCTCCAGAGTGCTCAGGACCTCAGACTGGGCCGAAGGTTTACCTTCCAACAAGACAATGACCCTAAGCACACAGCTAAAATAACGAAGGAGTGGCTTCACAACAACTCTGTGACTGTTCTTGAATGGCTCAGCCAGAGCCCTGACTTAAACCCAATTGAGCATCTCTGGAGAGACCTAAAAATGTCTGTCCACCAACGTTTACCATCCAACCTGACGGAACTGGAGAGGATCTGCAAGGAGGAATGGCAGAGGATCCCCAAATCCAGATGTGAAAAACTTGTTGCATCTTTCCCAAAAAGACTCATGGCTGTATTAGATCAAAAGGGTGCTTCTACTAAATACTGAGAAAAGGGTTTGAATACTTAGGACCATGTGATATTTCAGTTTTTCTTTTTTAATAAATCTGCAAAAATGTCAACAATTCTGTGTTTTTCTGTCAATATGGGGTGCTATGTGTACATTAATGAGGAAAAAAATGAACTTAGATGATTTTAGCAAATGGCTGCAATATAACAAAGAGTGAAAAATTTAAGGGGTCTGTATACTTTCCGTACCCACTGTATATATATCTATATATACACAACTTTTGAAATGAGTAGTTTTATATTTCTTTATTGTTTTTAATTTGATTATGCTGTTCGCAATGCTTCATGGGATTGTAGTTTGTAGTTCTTTCCATCACTAAAGCTGTTAAGTACACAGTTTTGTACCTTCACTTTTTTTCCAATTTTTAAATAATTGCTATGATTCACCTCGTAGCTGTTGCTTTAAAGTTTGCAGTGAGCAATTTTTGAAAAACGCTGTTAAAAGTGGATCAGACTGAGCACCACAACAAACTTGTAGCCAATCAGCAGTAGGGGGCGTGTCCACTCATGATGGGGGAGGAGAGTGAGCTGAGCAAGAGGGAGATTTGAAGAAAGACTTTAGAAAAAGAGATGGCTGAGAGAGATGGAGGGGAGCATTGAGGGGAGGGGTGGATTTGTTTGGGTTGATTTCAAATATCAACAGTGTTCAACAACGATTCTGTGAAATTGCATACTGCACCTTTAACATAGACTTTTTTTAAAATCCCTTTGGGACAAATGAATGGAACCAACGCCACTGAAAAAGTGGGCTGGCACTGTTGCACTCTATAGTGGGAACAACACATTTTTTAAGTATTTAAGCCTGGAAATATATTGTGATTAGATAATGAGGAAGATATGACTGACTGACTAAAGAGATCAAATGTAATACCATATGCACTATTCTTTTTGCTGGAATATTTTGTCAATCTTTGTATATGTTTAAAGTGGTTGATCACTGGGATGGGGTAAAACCCTACAGCTAAACAGAAAACACAAGTCACCAAACCTAGTTCAGAAGCATTCATGCTGTTCATTGGGATAAATAAAATTCTTTAGCACCACCAAGAATAATTGAAAATAGATAAGGGGTTGTTATTCCAAAACAATACCAAGTCAGCTGTATCAAATTCAAAACTGGCAACATGAAACATTTCTGAAAGACATTAAATTAGTCTGAGCCGTTGCACAGCAGTTAGTGAGTGTTTGTCCTCTCTCTCTCTCTCTCTCTCTCTCTCTCTCTCTCTCTCTCTCTCTCTCTCTCCTCAAGAATTTCCTGTCACTCTCTACTACATCTGTGGAATAAAAAGTGTCAAAATCCCCAAATACAAACTTCAGTAGTTTTAGGGCAATTTTAATACTGGAAGTGTATTCATTTGCTCTCTATGTTTGAAAATTGAGTATACAGTACAGTCCAAAAGTTTGGGATCGGTAAGATTTTTAATGTTTTTAAAAGAAGTTTCGTCTGCTCACCAAGGCTACATTTATTTAATTAAAAATACAGTAAAAACAGTAATATTGTGAAATATTATTACAATTTACAATAACTGTTTTCTATTTAAATATATTTGACAAAGTAATTTATTCCTGTGATGGCAAAGCTGAATTTTCAGCATCATTACTCCAGTCTTCAGTGTCACATGATCCTTCAGAAATCATTCTAATATGCTGATCTGCTGCTCAAGAAACATTTAATGTGTACAATTGTACAAAATATTTGTGTACAATATTTTTTTTTCAGGATTATTTGATGAATAGAAAGTTCAAAAGAACAGTGTTTATCTGAAATCTAAGTTTTTGTAACATTATAAATGTCTTTACTGCCACTTTTGATTGATTTAATGCATCCTTGCTGAATAAAAGTATTCATTTCTTTAATTTATTTTCAAAAAAATAAAAATAAAAATTCTTACTGACCCCAAACTTTTGAACGGTAGTGTATAATGCTACAGAAGCTTTGTATTTCAGATAAATGCTGTTCTTTTGAACTTTCTATTTATCAAGGAATCCTGAAAAAAAAAGTACACAACTGTTTTCAACATTGAAAATAATCATGTTTCTTGATCACCAAATCAACATATTAGAATGATTTCTGAAGGATCATGTGACACTGAAGACTGGAGTAATGATGCTGAAAATTCAGCTTTGCCATCACAGGAATAAATTACTTTGTCAAATATATTTAAATAGTACACAGTTATTTTAAATTGTAATAATATTTCACAATATTACAGTTTTTTACTGTATTTTTAATTAAATAAATGTAGCCTTGGTGAGCAGACGAAACTTCTTTTAAAAGATTAAAAATCTTAGTGGTTCCAAACTTTTGGACTGTACTGTATGTCAACATCAAAATCATGTTCACAGACATCAAAAAAATTAATAAAGCAAACAAACAAACAAATGTTTTACATCTAGAAATGCAAAGATTAAAAAAAAAAATCTTATTCAAAATTTATAAACTGATAATGGTTTTCCCATTGTTGCTGATAACTGATAAATTACAATTCTATATATTTTGTCAATCAATCAATCAATCAATCAATCAATCAATCAATCAATCAATCAATCAATCAATCAATCAATCAATCAATCAATCAATCAATCAATCAAATAAATCAAAAACTAAACTCAATCACTGTTTTTAAAAGAAGTCTCTTAAGCGCACCAAGGCATCATTTAATGAAAAATTCAGTAAAATTGTAATTGTAAAATATTGTAAAATATTATAGCAACTTTTAAAAACTGCTTTAGTACATTTTAAAATTAAATGTATTGCTTTGGTGGTAAAGCTGAATTTTCAGCATCATTACTCCAGTCCTCAGTGTCACATGATCCTTCAGAAATCATTCTATATGCTGATTTGCTGCTCAAAAACATTTCCTATTGTTATTAATATTGAAAAGAGTTGTGCTGCTGAATATTTTGTTTGTGTAAACCCTGATATGTTTTAAAAGAATGTCAAAAAATGCTTTTCTTTAAAATATTAATCTTTTGTAACATTATAAATGTCTTTCCTTTTTGATCAATTGTATTCAAGATCAAGTGAATTTACGCATCACAAAATTGTATAGTATCAGATTTAGAGATTTGCTCAACATTTAACAATGCTATTAAATTAGTGATTTTAAAGATTAACTTCAAGTGTATAGATAATGGCAAATGTAAATGTAAAAATATGAGAAATAAGCATGTACTGTACACTTAAATCTCCAATATCGACTGCTACCTATACATATAACATTTCTTATTATGTTTTATAAAGCTGAGCTCATTGTAGCGCCAAAACCTGTACTGCCTCCTTCACGCAATAAGAGGTGACTCAGGGCTGCTGGCCAGGCCGGCTGGTATGCACTTGGCTGAGGACGATCACACCAGTGCCAGGCAGCAGAGAGCAGAGCGGTGGGGGAATGAGATCTACCCTCAGTTGACTTTCACTTCTGCAGTCTTTACTGCACTGTTTACTGCACCACACCTCCAAAAATAAAGGATACTGTTTCTGCTGATATGTCTTCAGAGAGATTTTAAATGCCCTTTTCCTTTCAAAAATCGTGAGATGGAGAGCAAGAAAGACAATTCTGGAATTCCACCCAACGGAATCCCCAGCAGGCTTACTTGTTTTCCAATCCAATGAAAATATATTTTGGATTAGTTCTTTTTTTAATATTTATATACAGTACAACCATTCAGAAGTTCTGAATCATTGCTTTTATTCAGCAAGGGCACATTAAATTAGTCAAAAGTGACAGTAAAGACATTTATAATGTTACAAAGATTTCTATTTAAAATAAATGCTGTTCTTTTGAACTTTCTATTCAACCATTAAAATTTGAAAACAAAAAATGCATCACAGTTTCTACAAAAATATGAACCGTTTCTAACACTGACAATAATAAATGTTCCTTGAGCACCAATATCAGCATGTATGATTTCTGAAAGATCATGTGACACTGAAGACTGGAGTAATGATGCTAAAAATTGAGCTTTGCATCAAAGGAATACTGTGAATATCCAAACAAATGAATGCCAACAAATTGTATTTTTTTTAAACATTAAATTATATTATTGTATTAAATTGTTATTATTTTCTTATTTCTTATTATTTTCTATGCACAAACAACAAAACCAAAAGAACAATACAACAATTGATTTTATATAAAATTTTACACTGTGTTTTCTCTGAATCTGAGCATAACCTACACAACATGTGAACCAAACCTGTCTATTTTGATGCAGCAGAATCTCTAGCAGTTGACACATTATGACCATCACATGTATCAAACTGGCAATTAATTAGTTGCACCATGGCAGAATTGAAGGGAAATCTACAAATAAAAACAGACACCATATCTTATCACATCTCAACAAAGCAGCTTTGGGCGATTTTTCAGGCCTTCATTGAGAATCGGACAAAATTAAAGGGATAGTTCAACCAAAAATGAAAATTCTGTCATCATTTACTCACCCTCAAGATGTTCCAAACCTGTAAGAATGTCTTTCTTCTGGTAACCATACAGTTGATGGGTCCCATTGACACATAGTATTTTTTTTCCAATGGGGCCCCAACTGTTTGGTTACCCATATTCTTCAAAACATCTTCTTGTGTGTTCAGCAGAAGAAAGAAATTCATTCAAGTTTGGAACAACTTGAGGGTGAGTAAATGATGACAGAATTTTCATTTTAGGTGAACTACCCCTTCAAATGGACTGAGAGTGATGAGTAGATCATTGTTCACTGAACACTGTAACAAAGCAGCCACTGTGAAGACCGCTGACCGACCTCTCAACAACTTTTCATCAATTGCTCACAATTTCAGAAAGCGTGCAGGAAGTCATAATGCAATACAAACTCAACAAACCAGAAACAAGCCGCAGGAATTTCATAAAACTGTCAACAATATAGAAACAACTCGTTTTATCTTTGTTTTTGGAAAGCATAAGAGTGAAAGCAAAAATATTTTAATGCAAGTTGCAAGTGATGCTTTCAAATAAAAAAATAATTTTTGACAAAAATAGCATCTCTGTGTCGGAAAAGACTGGTAACCTGACCCAGGCTAATCCAGCTAAATTTTCCTTCTTCTGTTACAGTACCACAGACCTCAGAGCATGAGGCGAGGGAGGATCTTGCTGTCAGGCAGAAGATGGAACGATGGAAATGCAAACTCAGCAATCCTTTTCCCCCTTCAGCATTGTCCTAACAAGAGCTCAGGGTTGAGAGGCTTGAGTGACACCCTCAAGAACCAGAGCGGGCATCACGCCAGCCTGAATCTCCCTCAGACTGGCCAGAGACACAGCTAGGATGGAGCTTCAGCACGGTTGTTCAACACTGATCTGAACAGACACTCATTAAAACCTGAGTCAGCATAAAACTAGAGCAGACTTTACGGAAAATAAAGTGAGTGATTGAGGGAGGCAATTTTAAAGGGTCGTGAATATGGGATCCTATCTGAACAAGGAAGAATGTTAATTTATTATCTGGAATAAGAGTTTACACATACTGAAAAAAGTCACCAATAACCAACCATTGCTGCCTATGTGTGGTTCAGAAACCCTTGGATTTCATCAAAAATATTGGTGAACGATGGTCTTACGGGTCTGGGACGACATGAGGGTGAGTATTTAAAGATTTTTAATGACCTTTAAAGATGACAGAATATATTGAATAGTTCAATATTAATATTATAAAGTGACAAGAATATTTTTGGTGCGCCAAAAAAACTAAATATAGTCTTAGACTTATATACTGCTTCATGAAGCTTTGAAGCGTTATGAATCAGCTTGTCGAATCATGATTCGGATCGCGTGTCAAACTGCTGAAATCACGTGACTTTGGCGCTCTGAACCGCTGATTTGACACGCTGATTCATTATGCTCCGATGCTTCATGAAGCAGTGTTTTGAAATCGGCCATCATCACTATATAAGTCGTTATTTTGTTTTTTTGGCGCACCAAAAATATTCTTGTCACTTTATAATATTAATATTCAACCACTGTACTCACGTGAACTGATTTAAATATGATTTTAGTACATTAATGGATCTTGAGAGAGGAAATGTCATTGCTCCCTATGCAGGCCTCATTGAGCCATCGGATTTCAACAAAAATATCTTAATTTGCATCCCGAAGATTAACGAAGGTCTTACGGGTTTGGAATGCCATGAGGGTGAGTAATAAATGTTTGGGTGAACTAACCCTTTAAGTCATTATTCACTAAAAATATTTCCCCCAGTTCTCAAGTTTCATTCATACTACTGCATATTCAAAATTTTAAGTTATAATACACTTGTCTTGATGTGCCACAATTGAATATGTGCAAACGTGAATGAGATTAGTGCTACTTTTGGAGCTTTTGGTCACCTTATTCTTATGTTTTATGGAAAAGTGCAGTGTGAACTTCTCCTTTTGTGATACCATAATAATAAAAGACTATATGACAGATAGTTTTTCATATTTGTCTATTTCTTTAACCCTCCCAGCAGATCACATCTTTAGCAACTGTAGTGCATCCACGACACAGTACAGTGCCTCTTTTGACCTTCGACTACACTTTGAGACTGTTGCCCACTCTGTATTAATGAAAAACAAGCATTATCATGGGAATCTAATCAGGCTGCTATTAAAGAGACGAGAGACTAATCGCTGTCCTCCTGCCCTCTGGATTCCTCCACTTCCCATGCTGCCAGCCTGAGGGGAAGTTTCACAGCGCTGTAAAGTGCAGAGGCGCTGCTGTCTGGCGCTGTTTCCTCATCAATCACACACAGATGCCAAGTAATGACTCTGCATCTGGAGTCTCTCTGCCCAAGACAATATGCACAATTAGAAATGACCTGCATTTCAATAACCTGGATCTGGTATTGCAAGGAGTAACACAAATGAATAAAAGAAGGTTTGTAAGAAAATAAGCTTAAAGGGTTAGTTCAGCCAAAAATGAAAATTCTGTCATTAATTACCCTTGTGTCGTTCCAAAATATGAATATAAGCCTAAATTCAATCTGTTCATCATATAAAGTGATCAAGTCTCTTCAGAAAATGTGGACTAAAACCACTGAATTCATATGGATTAGTTTTACAATCTCTTTATGAAGTTTTTGAAGCATCAAAGTGGTAGTTATGTAGAGGGACAGAATCTCAGATTTTATCACAAAGATCTTCATTTGTGTTCTGAAGATGAACAAAAGTCTTATGGGTTTGGAACGACATGTGGGTGAGTAATAAATGACAGAATTTTCATTTTTGGAAGAACTAACCAAGGACGTAGATTTGGTTTCAACATTAGGGGTTGGTAGCGTTGATATTATTATTTTTTTATTATTATTATTTTTTTATTTGTATAGCGTTTTTGGATAATTTATTTCTTCTCTATCTATCTATCTATCTATCTATCTATCTATCTATCTATCTATCTATCTATCTATCTATCTATCTATCTATCTATCTATCTATCTATCTATCTATCTATCTATCTATCTATCTATCTATCTATCTATCTATCTATCTATCCATCCATCCATCCATCCATCCATCCATCCATCCATCATAACTTTATGGAATTTATCTATCTATAACCATTCATCAAATTCTAACATAACGGAGTGATTCTAAAAAGAAAGAAATTATGTTAAATATTGAAACCGCCAGTAGGTGGCAGCGATTCGACGTTTTAATGAGTGAGCTACTTAAATCGTTCATTCAAGCAAATTCGTTCAAAATCAGATTAATTAAGGAAGAAAACAAACACCG
Source organism: Chanodichthys erythropterus (assembly GCF_024489055.1). NCBI lineage: Eukaryota > Metazoa > Chordata > Actinopteri > Cypriniformes > Xenocyprididae > Chanodichthys > Chanodichthys erythropterus. The sequence goes on from NC_090243.1 coordinate 7,445,511, forward strand.
ATGTGAATACTTTTGTCATTGATAAGATACTATTGAAAAATGAAGTAACAAAGCAGATGGCTGTTTTAGTAATTGGTTACAGTTACACTGATAGTTATGGCTAAATTGCAATGGAATAGCTAGTTAAAATATATGTGGAGTGTACTTAGCTATTACAATGTTTTCATACTTCCTTCTCAGTACATGCTTTATTCTTTTAACGTCCCTCTTTGAACAGAAGTTTAATATAGTCGGCTGGGCAGCGGTTCTCTTCATTTTTGGTGCTACCCGTGCTCTCCATTCAAACAGTACAGCTCCACTCGCGTTGTGTTGGTGAAAGTGCGACGCACATTGGTTGGACGTTACCAATCGGTTCAATGGAAGGAGGTATTTTTTGGACTAATTTATTATGACAAACTCATATTCGATTAGAAACAAAATTATTGTTACAAAATAAATTTATTATACATATGTTAGTATAGATCTACTGTGATTTTCATGTTGAAATATTGGGGGGGTTATCACTGATAGCTGATAGATTTGGGGGGTTATAACTGATAGATTTGAATCTATCATTCTCTATCAGGAGAACTGTGAAGAGTTGAAAAGGTAAAAAAAAGTATTGAGAAATGGGTCCTGATGGATGGATGGATCTGTATACAGATCCATTGATAGTCAGACATGCAGACAGATAGAGATATAAATAGATAGATAGATGGACAGATAGACCAATCGATCGATAGACAGACAGATATAGACAGACTATCTATTGATACACAGATATAGACAGATATATAGATCTTGATTGACTATTAATGACCAATAAATAAGTCAAAGTTAAAAGCCTTTCTTTACTCTTGTGTCTCTAAAGCACAAAAGATTCCCTTCTGCACAGGTTTAACATGCCCATGACATGGCAAAGAAATAACAGAGCAGAGACCAGGTTTGTTTGAATCAATCTGTTAGTGTGTATTTCCCCGAGGACAAAGAAACTGTGTATTTAAGAGTAGGAAAGAGTCTCAGTGGGCCAGAGGTAGAAGACTCAGTCTTGCTTTCCACTCTGGAGCCGATTTTCTACTTCTGAAGCCCTCATATACTGATCGCCCTCTGAGACGAGCCACACAAGGTGATGGATCTGTCCTCAGAGGACCGAGAAATGAGACAGAGAAACAGATGCCCTGCGTGTCTGTGTATGCGTGTGGTATTGCTCGATGCCTACACCCTCCTCGATCCAATCAGGACACACGTTCAGTCCTGACCTTGAGCTAGACAGACAAACACTTATAGCCCTCAAAGAGACACAAAAATGACTTACGGCCTCTGTGCGTGCGCGCTGTAAATTAGCAAGACATGTTTCAGTTATGAGCATGTCTGTACGTGAGAGAGAAGGACCAACAAAGAGAGTGAGCAGCATGAGCTACCTAGATTCCCTATAATAAATATAGTCCTTATTAAACATAAGCTGTGCATGGTAAAAGTGAGGAATAAATTCTGTGTTTGAGTTTAGTAACATAAGATGAGGACCCAGAAAAAGATGTTTTACAAGCAGAGTTTCATTTTTTATTCATCAAAAAATGCTAAAAAATGTATCACCGTTTCCACAAAAATATTAAAGGGTTAGTTCACCAAAAAATGATAATTATGTCATTAATGACTCACCCTCATGTCGTTCCAAACCCGTAAGACCTCCGTTCATCTTCGGAACACAGTTTAAGATATTTTAGATTTAGTCCGAGAGCTTTCTGTCCCTCCATTGAAAATGGATGTACGGTATACTGTCCATGTCCAGAAAGGTAATAAAAACATCATCAATGTAGTCCATGTGACATCAGAGGGTCAGTTAGAATTTGTTGAAGCATCAAAAGTACATTTTGGTCCAAAAATAACAAAAACTACAACTTTATTCAGCATTGTCTTCTCTTCGGGTCTGTTGTATATCCGCTTTCACTCCACAGTGATGCTGCTTCTTTTTCTTCTTTCTTGTTTTACGGCGGTTGGCATCTGGCTTATTGGTGCATTACCGCCCCCTTCTGCTCCGGACAGTGACGCGATTAAGACATCCGCGACATGCACACTTACGCACCATTTTAAAAAATATAGCAATACCAAAATAAAAACAATGTAGAATAGCTTGAATACACTGGCGTCTCCCTCAGACTGTAAACGAAGCTCGGGCGCACTAGATAACACGTCATCAGCGTCACTGTCCGGAGCAGAAGGGGGCAGTAATGCCAAAAGCCGTAAAAAAAAGGAAAGAAGAAGAAGCTGCGTCACTGTGGAGTGAAAGCGGATATACAACAGACCCGGAAGAGAAGACAATGCTGAATAAAGTCGTAGTTTTTGTTATTTTTGGACCTAAATGTATTTTCGATGCTTCAAAAAAATCTAACTAACCCTCTGATGTCACATGGACTACTTTGATGATGTTTTTATTACCTTTCTGGACATGGACAGTATACCGTACATACATTTTCAATGGAGGGACAGAAAGCTCTCAGACTAAACCTAAAATATCTTAAACTGTGTTCCGAAGATGAACAGAGGTCTTACGGGTTTGGAACGACATGAGGGTGAGTCATTAATGACATAATTTTCGTTTTTGGGTGAAATAACCCTTTAAGCAGCACAACTGTTTTCAGTGCATTCAATAATAAATAAGAAATGTTTCTTGCACATCAGCATATTATAATGATTTCTGAAAGATCATGTGACACTGAAGACTGAAGTAACGATGCTGAATATACAGCTTTGCCATCACAAAAATAAATGACGTTTTAAAATATATTTAAACAGAAAACTATATTGCACAATATTAAAATTGTACAATATTATTGTTTCTAGTGTATTTTTCATGTTATTATATGTTAATAAGAAAATGAATGACAAAAGCCTATAACCGCCTGTGAAACACAAAAGGCAGGATGTCTCAGCTGCTCTTTTTCATCAAGCAAAAGTGAAAGCAAGACAATAACAGAGGTTTGTAATGACATGTGGTTGAGTAAATGATGACATTTTCATTTTAGGCTAAGCTATCTCTTTAAGCTCTCTTAGATACAAACACATGCATTAGAGTCTTCTCACCCATTCAGAATAGCCAGCAGAGTTGATAATTACACACTGTCAGAGAGCTGCCACAAACCACAGCATCACTTTCTCGGAGAAAACCTCCTGAACTATAACACCTGCTATTACACATGCCAGTTCACTGAACAGGGCTGTTTGCTGCTCCTCGGATCAGCTGTCGGACTACTGCTGAATAATGTGAGCTTTAAGCACAGGAAAAGCAAAGGCAGAATATCTCCATAGAGAAACATACAATTCACATCTGCCTGCATCCGTCACATCTGTTTACAGGGTTTCCTCCTGAGTTTAATATTGAAATGTGAGATGCATTTAAAAAAATGTAAGCAAAAAAGAAGATAAATTGTAGAAATAGGCATGATTGCTATTTGTCTAGGCATGTGTCGTTACTGAATTATATATTTTAAAAATCAGCCCACTGCTGTGATTGGCTAACATCTTTACATTTGAAATAGCTTAATTATTACTCTCTTGAAAACTTTTAGAACATTTTTACTATTACAGTTCTCAAGGTTAACTAATCGTGAAAAGTGCTGCATCACATTTAGATCTATGGTATTATATTTAGATCGTGGCACAAAAGGTTGCAGTGATGAACATTGTAGCCGATCACAGACATGTTGTTTAGCGCATGAAAGCAGTGATCTCGTCATTGCAACTCAATTTGTGCACACTAACGAATACTTTCATCATAACTAACAGTGCAAACGCGATGTAACTAAGATTCGCTGAATAAAACGGGAGTTTTGGCGCAAGTCCAGAACTCAGTCACTGAAAAACCCACGCTGTTTGATTGACAGCTCCAGCGACTGTAAAGGGAGCGTTCTTTGATCCCTTTCTATATACAAATTATTCACCCTTTAAATAACAGATTATTTTCATCCTACTAAGAGAAACAACGTGAAGTTGACCAGTCACTGGTTTGATTTACTGACACATAAAAAAAGAACATCTGACTGTACATGAATCATTATATATCCGATCAGGCATTAGAATGAACACAGTTACTTACATGTTGTTGCATTACTGTCGAGTCCATTTCGTAAAAGTCTGTTTGCAAAGCCTGCGACGAAATGCGATTGATTTACTAAAGAATTCACAGTGAAATGTACTGAATAGACATAAATAAAGCTCAACTGAGACATTCACATTATTGAAAATAAATAACCATTTTCCTAGCATTAGGATCCTTCGAAATGTAATGTTATTTTTAGTCCTGTATCTCTCTTCTCTCCTCGTCATCTATGTCATAGATAGGCACATCCCAGGATCAGTAATTCGCTGAGCCTGGTGTCAATAAAAGCTTTTATTGGACTAACAAGAACGTTTTCAGTTCTGAAACTTACAGGATATTCTTACGACGACCTTATATATCAAAAGCTCAATGAAAAGTTGATTTCAATTCATGACCCGTTTAAAATAACTTTTTTATTTTAATATATTTTAAAAATATAATTAATTCTACTGATGGCAAAGCTGAATTTTCAGCATCATTACTCCAGTCTTGGTATGCTGATTTAGTGCTCAAGAAACATTTCTTATTATTGTCAATGTTGAAAATAGTTGTGCTGTTCAATATATCATGAAAACCATGATACATGATTTTTTTTAAAATTCTGATTAATAGAAAGATCAAAAGAACAACCTTTATTTTACATATTATTTTGTAACAATGTAAAAGTCAATCACTTTTGATCAAATTTAATGCATTTTTCAAAAAATGACAGACCCCAAACATTTGAACAGTGGTGTACAGTATAGCCAGAGTAACTCATAGCAACAGAAAAAAAACTTAATACTTAAAATGAATTTATTTTAAATTACTAAATTTGCAGAAAGTAACATTTCAAATTTACTAAATTTATTAAATATAAAAACAGGCGATTGCAAAATAACATAATTAAAACTATAAATGTCCACTACAATATAAACAAAAACAACACAGAAATTAAAAAATTATATAGAAAAAAAACTGAACTAAACTAAACTAAACTAAAAAATGAACTAAAACTAAACTGAAGTTGAAAACCAAAATGCAAAACGATAAATAAAAATTTAGAGCAGAACTGTAACTCTTGCACAAATTAATTAGATAAAGATAAATATTTCCCTTAGGTTAGAAATTGTTGAAAGAGGTAGTCATCCATCTCTTCATCTAATTACCAAGTTCAATCAGAATACGTGATGAGGGATTGCGCTCCCCTGTCAGTTGTTTTCAGGTTCAGCAGCTAATTAACAGCATAACGGTTTGGAAGCCAATGAAAGCTCTTTTCTGAGAAGAAAAAGAAACCCAGAAATACTCACCTTTTTTCAATGGTTTTAGTAGAGCAAGGGAGGATGGCAGAGGTTTAATGTAGAGTTTCTGTATGTCCAGCAAATTCTGCTCAGGGAAGTCCTCGTCGGCATCGGCTATGAGATAAAATTCAAGAAATCAATCAATAAATCTGGAAATTGAAAGACTACACTGGGACTGTGTTAGTTTAAATTAAAGTCATTTTTATGGCAACATTAAGGCATTAAGTATCTCTCATAACCTTTGGATACTGCAATCGTCGTACAACATTTATTTTATTACAAACCACATGGGAATGTCTACGACTCATTGCACTCTTCCTATGCCGACTGGGGCAGATATATTTAGAAGACTTCCCATTTCCATCTATATGTTAATGCAACCAAGAGCAACAGAATCACAGTTTGAAATATTATGTGCCAAGCGAGGCATGAAATTGAGCCAGACAAACAAACAAAGGATTTTACCTCTTGTGCGTCTGCTGCGTCTAATAATAAAAGATGCGCTTGACAAGGTGAGAGAAATCAGGTTATCGTAAAAGAGACACTAAGAACAATTTGGTGACACAAACAAAGCTGTGTGAGATCACTGTGACAGCGCTGGGAGAAAATTGAAAATTTATTTTTTGCAATGAACAGGAACAGCAAACAACTTTGCAAAATGCTATAATCTCAGAAGCCCGATCCGGATATAGACTAAAAGAGAGGAGTTAATAAGAGTCAATATATATTGAACAATAGATACATTTTCCCATGGCTCTGGCTAGCATTGATCTAGCACAGGTGCTGAGGAAGCCACTGGGGCTAAAATTCAGATATGGTAATGGGCATTTTGTTTGAGACACGCACTGTAAGCGCTAGACCAATCACAACAGACTGGGCCATCTGACCAATCAGAGCAGAGGAGGCTCTTGGAAAGGAGGGGTTTAGAGAGACCCAATCCTTTATCGAATGGTTTCAGACATTCTGAGAAAAGAGGTGATGCTGCTATGTATATTTTAAGAAAATTAAAGTGTTTTTTGACCTTGAATGCACATTAACCTACACTGTAAAAAGTAATACGCTATATCTATTACATAAAATTTTGGCAACAGATGAATTAAAGATGAAGTCAAAGATGAATTAAGAACTCTTTATTTTGTATTGCCAATATTGAAGACACCTGATGATAACAAGCAGAATCACTGTAGGAAGGAGAAACACAAGAATTAACAGAGGTTTAGATTTTAATTTTTTTAAACATATTTGGTCACCATTATTGTAATCAGTGTTTCATTTAGTTGGTCAGTTTGACTCTTTCTTTTTTGTAATGGTGTTTGCTAATTTTACACATTTTAAATGATTGATTTTTAAGGAATTAAATTGATTAATTCTAACTCAATTCTTATATGTTGAATTTAATTAATAATATTGATTGTAATCTGTTGCTACTATTTTATTAGAGCGTTTTACTTTTGAGGGAGACATCCAAAAAGAAGAACCTTTAAAATAGGCTAAGTGGGGCACTTTAAACTTATCAAATGCAGGAACTGAATAAAAAAGCTGCATGTGATCTGCCAGGTTACTATGTCCAGAGCAGGACTGCCAGGAGAACTCAGCCTGAGCTATGCGAGCAGGAGCTGAGTCAGGATTTCTGGCCAAGAGAAGAGCCTGTGGAGTTGGCATGTCTCTGCCACATAAAACACAAACACAAACTGCCACAGATCTGCTAACTCTGCTCAGAGGCCAACTCTTCTCCATGTACAGACTCTGACCTAAGTGTGCAGTAATGTGAGGAACTGAACCTGACAAACAACATGGACACTGTGGGAAAGACTGTGAAATAAGGAAGTAAATGTCTTGTAAATGACCGAAGAGATGGAAATGTGTGTTGATAAGATTAAAATCATATTGATTCAGTGAATAGATCCTGAATATGTAAGCAGTATGTACATATTTGTTGTACTGCCTTTAATAAAAACATTTGGGATCAGTAAGAGTTTCTTTTTTTTAAAGAAATTAATACTTTTTACTTAGCAAGGACACATTAAATTGATCAAAAAGGACAGTAAAGACATTTATATAATAAACAAATGCTATTCTTTTTAACTTTCTATTCATCAAAGAATCCTGTAACAAAATGTATTGTGGTTTTCATAAAAAATATTAAGCAGCACGTCTATTGTCAACGTTGATAAGAAATGTTTCTTGAGCAGCAAATCAGCATATTAGAATGATTTCTAAAGGATCATGTGACACTGCAGACTGGAATAATGATGCTGAAAATTCAGCTTTGCCATCAGAGGAATGAATTACATTTTAAAATATATTCAAATAGAAAAATAGTTATTTCATTACATTTTTAAGTGACTTTTCTATTTTAATTTATTTCACAATATTACTGTTTTTACAGTAATTATATGTTTACTTAGCTTTAAAAAATATACTGTTTTCAACATTGATAATAATAAGAACAAATCTGCTGGAGTTGATTGCTGGAAGGCGTTCGAGGAGCACTTGTCACATGGATTCAAGTGTCCCCAACAGCAGAGCACTGAGAGACAACGAAGCCTCAAAGTCAAGGGTGGGCAGGAATGTCCTGAATAGACGGTTACATAAAAACCCTCAGCATGATGCTTTTTTCCAGGCTGCAGCACTAAAGGACAAGACTGCAGAGTTTAGCAGGAGTTGTTCTATTTCAGCTCTTTCTAAAGTACAAACTTTCATAGTGCTTTCAAGTGGAACAGTTAACAAAGGGGCAATTCATGTAGGTTCAAGCTAAGAAATATCATTGTGAGGGTTAGGATTCTTCATTTGTGCTTTTATCCAAAACATCTTATAAGTATGAGTGTTCCCTAAGAATCAAACCCATGATGACCTTTTAGCACCAATGCTTAACCAGCCACCAAGTGCAGCCGAATAAGTACAGATCCTTTCTGTTATTCGAGTTTTAGAAATTAAACTGTTTTATCAAGTGACATTCTGGTAATTGTCTAAAATTGATTATATCCTCATAACCGAATGCATTAATGGGGGCGTAATGGAGTCCTTTGGGTTCTGACTCATTTCACATACCAGCCAGCAACAGACAATGCATTTTTAAACACTGCACTGTATAAACAATAATAATAAAAAAGACAAGTACACTTTTTAAGGGTCATGTGAAAAAAGTAAAGCGAGCAACTGGAGGTCAAAAAGACAGGGTCATGGCACTAAATTAGTGACCTGACCCAGATACTGTATTAGCCCAGCTTCCAGATGTGAAGGAGCCTCACTGTACTACAATACACATGCTTTATTTTTAATGAAGGCTCCTAAAATCAACTCTACTGTCATCCTGCAACCTCTCTGATGCCCTCCCTCTGTTTACTAAGAATATAAAACTTTAATATACTAAGAAGAGTGCCGATAATAATAAAAAAAAAGTGGTTGTAAGACATCTCTTTTCTTATTCTCTTGCCATTTTATTCTTATGGGTTTGATTAACTAATAATCTGCTACTAAAAACAGATTTTGTAGTCATTTGTGATTGGTGGATTGGTTTATAAATGATTTATAAAGAGTAACGTCTAGCCAATGAAATATACTAGAAAAAAAAAATATATTTTTTTTATTTTTAAATTATATTTACAATTTAGATATTTGTTTAATTTTGATAAACAATATGCAGAACTCATTTTTAAGTATTATTGCGTTTCTACTTTGATAAAAAAAAAAAAAATAGAAGTAATCGGACTACAACATTGCTAACAATAATCATGAATTAATACTACTAATGTCATTTTTGCAATTATAATTATTTGCTATATAAATTGTCTCAAGCTTATTTGTCTTTGTTTTGGTCAATTTTAATTGTATTTAGAAGAAGTAACATTTCTAATCACAAACTAATTTAAATTATAACGTTTATTTAACATTATTGCACAACTGAAATATGAACTCTATGGATTGGGATCCACAAATTTAAGGTCATGTCTAAGTTAGCAGTATTGTGACATGCATTCTGTCTCTTCCTGTGCAACAAAGTCTATAATTTCAAAAGTATACATGGAATAAAAATGTTCCGCTTTTAATTTTACATACATCAATGTCCACAAAATGCACCAGTCACGACGTGATCTCTGTCCACACTGATATGAGAGAATTTAACTATTTAAATGCAACAATGTAGCTATTGTGGCCATAGCATTCTTGTTAACCTTCCAATTTCTGTGGCTGTCGGCGTTCCGTGCAAGTTGCAAACTTCATTTCGCGGTTAAATTTATTGGCGACATCACGTTATTTAACACGTTCAAAAGTCAGACACATCCCAGGACAAACTATTCCAAGTTTCATCGGCCTAGCTAAGTCTTTTAAAATTGCAAAAGATAAAATATGGATACAAAACGATCAAAATGTCGTTGTCTACTGTACCATTTTGATCCGAGGTCTCTAGCATCGAAAGAGTCCGCGAAAACCTCCATTTGCCCAGGACTTCCGCTCGCCATGTAATAGTACGTTGGATTTTCACATTTCTTCAGTTTTCCTTCCCCTCACTGTTTTCTTTTTTTTTCTTCTTTCGCCGTGCTAGCAGCATTCAGACAGACAAAAATGCAGAGGCTGCTTTTGCAGTAGGAATTGGTGATTGGAGCTCGGGGATCATATGGGCTTTTGTCAGAAGTTTTAAAGGGCCATTGCACTAGATAATTTTTTTCCCCGTCTGAGCTCTAGTCTACATCTACAGCTAAAAAATGACTAATCAATACGAACTGTCCTTATGGAGAGATGGAGCATTGTCTCACAGGTTCTCATGACCTTGCATGCCTGACAGCACCTTGCCTTGTTTGTGCTCAACATGCTGAATCCTGAAACCGTATTCCTTGTGTCCGAATATGCATACTTTTCTACTATATAGTGAATAGGATGTCCGAATATGCAGTTTTCATGAAACAATAGGCGAACAATACCAAGATAACATACTGCACCTGCTGAGATTATGAAGTGGGTAACCAGTAGACACTATCCCAGGAGGCTACAGGAGCCGAGGAACTGTCAGATTTGAAAAGTTGGAGGAAAAAAAAAAAAGGTACCAAGACTTTTTTTTCTTTATGGTTAAACAGTACTTTAACAGTTTGAGTAGTACGTCTACAAATACAGTATGCAAACTACACATCAAAGAACAATATCAACAGTTGATATATGAATTCTTAATCAGAGAATTCAGTTCTGTGCCGTGGATGTCAATCCTGGTCCAGATTTGGGACGTCTCCTTTATGACACACTAGATTTATATCATTAGACCCACTGTAGAACACTGTAAATCAAAAAGCAAACATGCTTGTAAACCCACTTTAGGTCAATACTAACAAACAAGCCTGAAATGTACTTCTAATAACTTGCATCTGCAATTACTGTATCCTAATGCATCATGCTCAACTTTGTGTACATTTGCAGGAGTCAATAAAGCATGATATGTTGCTACAAGAACATGTCATCTCACAGAATACACATTATACAGCACTGACAGGATTTCACAAACAAATGTAGTTTTATTTACAATTGGCAAGGTTAGTTTGTTATGAAATGGTGCATCAATAAGCAGCACTAGATACATTCAGCAAGACTTTTTGTTTTTATGTACAAATTAAAAAAAATGCAACCTTTTAAACAAAACATTCATTTGGCCAAAACTAAACATTTCCCATCCATGTCTACCACTTCCCATCCATGTCTACAATGTTAAAATCCTTCCAAACATGACATACATTTCACAGGTTCTCATGTTCAAAAGACTGAGGTAAGTGGCTCTTTATATATATATAACCTTAGCTTTACAGTTAGAGAGTTTCTATGCGCATTTTCTTAGGAATAATATAAAAATGTACCAGAAAAAAGCAGTGACATTCATACACAGACTCATGTGAAAAAATACAGTAGAACATATTCGAATAACATATTACATGACGATACAGTGTACATCAAAATACATACTTCACAAAACTTAAACTGAGACTATTGTTCAGACTATTGTGCGTCTTTTAAATTCAACTCAGCTGTATCGACTGCTTCGGCTATGACTTCGCCGCCTGGACGAACTGCGACTGTAGGAGCGATATGACCTGAATGTGAAAACAGACATCAAAGAATTAGCTTCAGTGGGGAAACATGATCAAATTCACACAAGACAGTTTTGAAAATACAAGGATTTATTTATGATGTACCTGGACCTGCGATCAGAGCTCTCACTTCTCCGACGGCCTCTTCTCCTGCTACGACTGCGGCTGCGGCTAGAATAACTATCGTAAGATTCAGACCTGTATTTCCAGGAATAGAACACATAACGCAAATAATAATTAAATAACACCAAATTACAAATCAAAGTGCCTTAAACATTTCGGATCTATGCTCACCTTGATCTGTGGTGACCTCTATACCGACTTCTAGAGCGACTCCTACTGTCTGTGCGACTAAAACAAAAAACGTGGCATCTTAATCAATTAAGAACATTTGAATCCCCATCACACCAAAGTGTTCTTTTAATACATATTAGACTGAAGCAGAGATAAATATCTTACCTACGATAACTTCGGCAGGTGCTACTTCGAGAACGAGAGTGCCCTCTACTGTATCTACTCCTGCTTCTACTTCTACTGTAGCTCCTTTGTGAAAAATGAAAGCATACAAAATTGACTTGACCTGAAAGATTGGACATATGTAGACATGAAAACAATGCCTTTTGTAACCAACCTGGAAGAGTAGGTGTAGCTTCTGGACCTGCTCCTGGTGTGGCTATATGAATGGGACCTACTTCTGCGGTGGGACCCATGACTGGACACAGACCTTGACTCGTTCTGAGAGTGATTAAGGGATCCAGCTCTTTCTGTTGCTGGAAGAGAGTCTTCTTCACTTGAGCTGTCTGGATTTCTGGGTCTCTGATTTAACCGAGCAGTCTTTCGTACCTCGTCAAAGAGGGATCCTGGACGAACTCTACTCTTGCTCTTGATCTCGATCTTGAGACCCTGAGTCTTTCCTTCCAGTTGATCTTGCGGTTTGTTTATTTTCATAATGAAAGGCTTTATAGTAATGGCCTGCAGAGCATTCATGCCTGTCAAAGGTTTCCATTTATTTTCAACTGCTGAGATTGAACTGTCACCTGGTACAGTTTCCTCTGGCTGACTACCATGAGATAAAGCAGGTCTCATAGTAATAGAGTTTCCTTTCTCTATTTGAGATGGAACCAGCACACTACCATTATTCAGAATATTTTTCAGTGGGGAAAAGCCAATCGCTTTGGGCCCTGGTTGCTCTGCCTCTGGGATGCGCTCTGGAGAACATATCTCAACTTTATTTGGGTTTAATGGTTTGATACTCGCCAAGTTAGTGTCTGAAAGATTGGTCTCTGGATCTGTGGATGGCTTTGGAATCTCTGGACAGCTTTGAGCTGGACTTCTTCTAGTATTGCGATTTAGCTTTGATTTTGGGATTTCAGTCATCTTTCCATTCTCATCAATACTTTTAGAAGACTCTACTGAAAACTTATCTTGTGGTGATTCGATAATCCCTTGATCCTGATCCTTATTCTCTAAGACTTGGGGCTTGATCTTACCAGATTTTACATGCCTTTTTGCTCCATCACTGACAGAATCAGGATTCGCTATGTGTAACTGTTTTGATTGAGTGACTGAATCATCCTCTTCGCCTTCATCACCAAACTCCAGTGGAGGCTGCCAATGAAATGTTTCTTTTGGCTTCTGGTGCTTCTTGGTTTTCTTTGCCTTGGATCTGCGAGATCCTGACCTGGAAGAGTTCTTTCTTTTGTGCTTGTGTTTCCGCTTGGCTTTCTTGTTCTTGTGTTTTGAAATTTTTGTGTCTGCAGACTGTTCCTCATTACCCTTTAATAGCTTGAACATTTCTGCACCATGGTTTGACCATAAAGGGTCATCATCCTCTGATTCTGAACTAGCCTCTCCTTCCTCTTTTTCAGACACATGTTTGGCATCACCACCTACCTTTTTGTTTGGCATTTCAGAGTCACTCTCGGACTCCCAGCAACGAGCCAAAATCTGCCTCTTTTTCGTTTCAGTAAGTTCTTCATCCTTAACAGGGATTTGGTTGTGTTCTGCAGCAGTATTAGTCTTACTTGAGTTCTCTCCTTCACTTTCCCATCCTGATGCATTGTTGTTGTTTGGTTCTTTCCTTTGAATGGGGTTCTTGCTTTTCATTGCCATTGCCTGTAGATCTGACAGAGAATCAAGTGTGTTTCTCTGTACCAAGGAATCACTGTGTCCATGGATAGGGCTGTACTGACTATCAGATACATCCTCTGAAGAGGGAGATGTATATTTGTGGCCACTACCATGATTTGCATGCTTGTCCCTCTTTTGGCCATTTCTGTGAGAACTACATTTTCTCTTTTTGTCAGTGGATCTTCCTTTGTTTGAACCATATGATTCTGACCTACTGCAGGACAAAGATCTGCTTCCGTACTGACTCAGTGAATTGCTGCTGCTTCTTGATCGACTACGTGACCTGCTCCTGGACAAACTGCTTTGCAGGAGCCTATCAGGAACATTATTATTACTGCTGCTGGGGCCTCTGTGACTAACAGCCATGTCTGGCTTTGAAGAGGATATTTTTTCCAGTACATTTGATGATGGGCTGATTAGTGCATCTGAAGCTGGGGCTGATTTTACATTGATCTCTTGGATGCGGACGTAAGAGGGTTTCCAGGGTTTCTGGCCTGGCTTCCATCGAGAGGGAGGTGGACTATCACTCAAAGGCAAAACAGAGACACTCTCTGAAGATGCTGCTGGTGGTGCTTTAGGTTCTTCACCTTGACCCGATCTAGGCTTGTCTAATTTGGAAATACCACCCTCTGTAGACTTTGGCTTTCGAGGAGATCTCAACTCATTTCTTTTCCTGGAACGTGGTGGGGTTTCTGAACTATACCTAGAGTTTGATCTTGTTCTTGACCTTGTCCTGTATCTGGATCGAGAACGAGACAGTGACCTAGAATGTGTAACAGACTGCCCTGATCGACTACGACTTGACCTCATGGATGACCGACCCCGCCTCTCAGACCTTGACCGACTTCTGGAATAGGATCTGCTCCTGGACTTTGAATAAGATCGTGAATCTTTAGAAGAGCTTGATAAGTAACGTCTCCTTTCTGACTCTGATCGATACGATCTGTGGGAGTGACGCGAGGACGAACGAGAGTAAGAACGAGAGCGTGATTGAGAATGTCTCCTTTCAGCACGGCCTGAGTGTTTTGACCTCTTACCTGAGGACCCAGTCATCTCACCCTCAGACAGGGAGGTCTCCTTGGTTTTGTTCTTTTTATGTTTCTTTGAGTGCTTTCGTTTCTTATTTTTCTTCTTGTGTTTGGTTTTCTTTTTTTCTTTTCTGGATTGATACCGGCTGGAGTATACAGAGGCCTCACTTAAGGAATGCTCTTCTGATCTTGACCTAGACCTTGGGGTGTCACTTCTGTCATCCCATCTGTTTCAACAATAGTTAAAAAAATTAAAGTAAAAATCATTGTTCCAACTAGGGCTGGGTGATATGACCAAAAAAATGATCACAATAATTTTTTTCATATCAGTCGATATCGATAATTATCACAAAATTTGCAAAGTGCATAAACATTACATTGAACACTTCTTTATTTTTAATCAAAGAAAATTGTATTGCGATAATTACTGTTATCGTTTTATCGCCCAGCCCTAGTTCCAACCATGTTTTTTCATACATATGGATTTCTGAAAGCATATAAAAAAATATAAACTTGGATAAACCAGAAATAAACTCCCAGTATTAGCTTGCCACGTATAATAATTCTGATGAAAAATACAGTAATTAATTCAAATAAGACTCATACATTCATGCATAACATACCTTTCTCCTTTACTCCATCTCTCCACACTGGGGGGCTGGTAAGCCTTAGTCCTCTGCATTTCCTCTTTCCAGTGTGGGGGAGTCTCACTGCTCCCCCGTTCCCCTTCCGACTCTGATCGGGACTTTGACCGAGGGGGCGTATGGTACCTCTGCAGGGGGAATAAAAAACAACAACACTTCATGCATGGCCAATCAATCAGACGAACATTCTCATCAAGCACTTTTTAAAGAGTCAATGTCAAATCATTAGAATTAGATAATTAGAATTAAAACACCTGATATAGTTTTGGGTTTCTAATTTTGTCCACTGTCCTTTGTTCAATGTCATTCTGTGTCTTTTTTTGTATGTAGTATAGTTTTTTCTGTAAGTGGTATAAATGTAATTCATGGCTGTCATACCATAGTTCCGCGTCCTTTAATCTTGCGTCCAGATTTTGTGACAGCTGGTTTGGTGTCATTTGGTGCCATGACTGTGTCCTGTTCAACTCTATTGGGGTGGAAGAGTATCAATTTCAAGACTCTCTTTTGGTTAAAATAGTATAGTATCAAAACTGAGCCATGGATTTCAGGGATTAATCATTAAGCAAGAAAACTAAAATATTAATCACTATGGTTTGCTTGTAACACTTTAAAACTTGACCCCAAAGAATTTCAGATATTATCTAATATCTGGGGATGGGGATCAAAGATTCTTATGATGTTTAAATGAAAAGAGGAACATCTATTTGTTGAACTGTACAAAAAACACTAACGTTTTTATTGTCTCCTCCTGAGAAGGCATGTCTCTGCGGAGCAGGAAACGGTTCTCTGGCACGGGTGGGATCTCTTCTGGTCGAACCACAGGCTTCTCCCTTTTCACATTCTGCTCAGCCTCACCATCATCTTCCTCTGCCATCTCTCCCTCAGCATGACTGTGAATCAGGAAAAACGTATATTTATATTATACAACCAAAATAAAGGTCAATCATATAAAGGCATGGACAACAATAATTAATAATAATCAGCTCAGATTTCTGTCATTTTTATTTTTTGGTGACTTTGAAAAGTTTATAAATATACTATATGACAATGTTAGACTGTGAAATGGCTGAAAAGTATCAGTATAGGCAAATAGCAAATGTCTTATTGCTTTAGATCAATAACAAATAAAATGCACACAGATTCTTTCATTGTGCATAATAGGAAACTGAACTGGTTACAGTAATTTACCTTCCATCTCCTCCATCTCCTGCGGTCTCTCTCTCCTTCTTTGTCTCTTTTCTCTTTCTCTTTGAGTGCTTACTCTTTGAGTTTCTTTTCCTCTTTCGAGATGCATACTTTTTGTCAGACTCTCCTTCACAGGAGGAATACTGAGATGAAGACTCAGAGGAATTCTGCGAGTCCTCAGAATGGAACGCTTTCCTCCTTTTGCCTTGAAGAACTACAGAAAATGCACCAAACTTAGTCAGAAAATGTGATTTTATTAGTTTATTTTGAACTGGAGCTTTCTGTACATAGCATGAAATAAACAACATATCATGAACAACACTTTGTCCAAAAAGTACAGCAAATCATAACACATGCTATATTTGGTATATATCTGTAAGGAGCAGGATTTTGGACCAATGAGATTTCACCTCAGAGCTGTCCAGATTGGCATGATCAAAATAGAAATTAAGCGACAAGCATAATGTCTTGTTGCACATCACCTGCCGTGGGTGGTTAGGGCAAAAACTCAACATGGAGAAGTGATTTGTTACTTGATGCTTTGTCATGTCATGCCTGGTTAGGACACAGTGTAAGTGTATGTAATAAATTAGGAGTCTACAATATTCCAAAGCACGCTTTCTATTTTTAAACACTGTATTTCACTCCACAATGCAGTTTATGAGGAGATTAAAAAAAATTCTCCATTAGGTAAAGACAAGTTCAGACAGTATAATGACAGGCGGCAGGTCGGCAGCCAAAATTCTTAGTTTGTCTCGCACACACAGGAACAAGCTTACCATCATTAGCAGACTTTGTAATCAGCTGTCCACAGTCAATCACTCTGACGTCAGCATAGGGTCTGCTGGCTGAGTCAGTCTTCAGCCCCTCGATTTTCTTTATGACCTCAAAGCCCGAGATGACCAGCCCAAAGACCACATGCACTCTAAATTAGCCCAACAATCCTTACAGTTACAATAAATTGTGGAATTTAAGAGAAAATCTTGCATACATATCCTATAATCCTATAATAAATAAATTATTTCTAAACTTTAAATGAGTATTTTAAAGGTGCCCTAGAATTAAATATTGAATTTACCTTGGCATAGTTGAATAACAAGAGTTCAGTACATGGAAAAGACATACGCTGAGTTTCAAACTCCATTGTTTCCTCCTTCTTATATAAATCTCATTTGTTTAAAAGACATCCGAAGAACAGGCGAATCTCAACATAACACCGACTGTTACGTAACAGTCAGGGTGTACGCCCCCAATATTTGCATATGCCAGCTCATGTTCAAGCATTAGACAAGGGCAGAACGTCTGGATGTGCACAGCTGAATCATCAGACTAGGTGCAAGCAAGGACAATAGCGAAAAATGGCAGATGGAGCGATAATAACTGACATGATCCATGATATCATGATATTTTTAGTGATATTTGTGAATTGTCTTTATAAATGTTTTGTTAGCATGTTGCTAATGTACTGTTAAATGTGGTTAAAGTTACCATCGTTTCTTACTGTATTCGCGGAGACAATAGAGCCGTCGCTATTTTCATTTTTAAACACTTGCAGTCTGTATAATTCATAAACACAACTTCATTCTTTATTAATCTCTCCAACAGTGTGTAATGTTAGCTTTAGCCACGGAGCACCATTAAACTCATTCAGAATCAAATGTAAACATCCAAATAAATACTCTATTCACATGATCCGATGTATGCATGCATGCAACATCTTGTAAAGATCCATTTTGAGGGTTATATTATCTGTGTGAACTGTGTTTATGCTGTTCAAGGCAAGCGCGAGCTCCGGGGGCGGGGGAGCACGATAATTAAAGGGGCCGCAACCTATATATCGGTGCATAGTTAATGATGCCCCAAAATAGGCAGTTCAAAAATGAATTTAAAAAAATCTATGGGGTATTTTGAGCTGAAACGTCACAGACACATTCGGGGACACCTTAGACTTATATTACATCTTTTAAAAAGAAGTTCTAGGGCACCTTTAAAATTATTTTCTTGCAGTTCAAGCAATTTCCTACAGTATGGCTTTAACTACAATAGATAGAACTAGTTAAATGAAGCCACTGGATCATTATGAACGTACCCATCTAGGTGAGGCGCTGTCTTTGTAGTTCTGTTATGAGGCAAATTACATAATGGAGTCCAGGTCATCCAACAGGTACATGTGTGGGAAAAAAATAAACGGAAGAAAATTTAGTCCAAAAAAACAAAAAACACACACATTCAGTCTTTCATCAAGAAGAAATTTGAGTGTATCTATTCAAACACTGAAGAATTTAAAATCCAGCAGTGCTTGCAATAACAATAACATAGGCTGGATGAATAAATACTAATGATGAACAGGGACAGGTCCAACATCTGCCAACATTATGCTGACAAAACCAATAAAAATATCATAGGGACAACTTCAATAAGAAATCAGTGTGTCCATAGCAGGAAAATACATCCTGTAATGCTAAACTTGAAATACATCAATAATTGAAAGACCTCAGGTTCTCGGTGCTGGGAGAACAAGTTTTTAATGAAGTAAAAACATTATTTAAAGATAAACAAAAAGCCAGTGCTAGCTAAAAGCAACCAGAAATACAAAGTCAGGAGAGAGAAGCACAGCCTTGGAGAGACACTTTACCTTGGTAGAGCAGGATGCTAGAGTTTCTGCAAATTTTACACAAAAACGGCAAGAGAAAAATTGTAATACATTTGTAGGCAAAAAAGGAATTTCTTTCTGATTTAAAAATATTTCTAAATGCACATTGACAAGGGAAAAGGGAGATGAAAATGCACCTGCATCCCACATGAACATGTACACTATGTAGAGTCTCCAAAATAAAAGAGTCAGAATTTATGTATATATATATTTATATATGGTAAAGAGATTGAAGAGGTTTGGGAAAGTTAGACAGCGTGAGCGTGAACAACAAAAGGAACATCATAGTGGTCTTTAAAAATTGATTTTGGTTTAAAAAAACAAATTTGGAACAACATAAGTATGAGACTATTACACTTGAGCCCAAGTTAGAAGCCCAGATGCTCTTTGTATTTTAGGGCAAGCTAAAACAGATACAGGCTTTCAAAAGCACATTATTATAAGTTGAGCCATAGTGCAAAGGCTATGACTGAGCTCTGTAGAAATGATCTTCAACACTAGGGGAATATGTAATCTATACATATTGCATGTGTCATTTAATAGTGACCAATCAGTCATATTAAATGGTAAGCAAAAGATCTGGTGATGAATGGTTGTTTCTCTACACACATACACCCTCTCTGAGTCTTATACCAGAGTAAATACTACTTACATGAAGAACTGGGACCCATTTGTGTCTTTGCCACGGTTGGCCATCGACAAGAGGAAGGCTCTGTCATGTTTGAGAGTAAAGTTCTCATCTGTTGAAGAGAGATACGGACAAAGAGGGACACTGAGTGCTTGTCGACGGTTTCAAAAAGTCGTGTTAAGGAGAAGGACTGCAGCAGGCAAAAAGAGATGTTCATGAACACCTATCATCAGTGATGCTTCTATCCTGCTTCTGAACTCTGAGTGTTTCTTATGCTCTTTAGTGTAAAAGCAGAGCTTTACTATCCTGAGGGCTACTAAAACAACTACAGTTTACATTAAAACTTTGTTTGTTAAAACTATGTTTATGCCGAATTATTTCTAAAATGGATAGTTCACCCAAAACTGAATATTCTGTAATTTTTGTACTCATTCTCATGACAATCCAAACAAAAGGTGATTTATGAAAATAATACAGCTCTATTCTATGCA
Source organism: Chanodichthys erythropterus (assembly GCF_024489055.1). Lineage (NCBI taxonomy): Eukaryota > Metazoa > Chordata > Actinopteri > Cypriniformes > Xenocyprididae > Chanodichthys > Chanodichthys erythropterus. The sequence continues at coordinate 7,465,696 of NC_090243.1, forward strand.
ACTGGGGGAGCTTTCAAGCTTCAAAAAAGATGTTTTATACAAAAAAAAAGTTTATTGCAATTGCATGGAAAATATTGACCTGCACATTTTTTTAATTTTCTTGTTTTGTTCCACTGAAGAAAGAAAGCAATGTATATTTGGAACAACATCTGATGACAATTTTTGGGTGAACTAATACTTTTAAAGGCTGGATTATGTTCAAGAGTATTGTATTGCATGACAAGCCATCCTGGAAAAATGAAGAAAGAAACAAAATAAAACAACAACAAAAAAGAAAATTCAGTCAACCACATATCCATAACCATGAGCACACTGTGCAGTGTGGACGTTTTTGTCATGGTTCACATATTGGATTTGGAATAGGGAATGTTTAGTCTAAATTGTGTTACTGCACTGTGTACATCTCTTACCTTCTCATTTTGCAAAAGACCACAATCTCTATAAATAAAAGAATACGTTGAAAATTTTAGGCAAGAAGACTGGACCTTTAAATGAATAAATAGCCCTGAATCTCCATGCTGACTCAAAAAGAAGATTATTATAAGATCACAGGAATAACAGAGTCAAGATTCTCAGCTACAGCGCGAGATAAAAAAAAACAAAACAATACAATGACTGGTAATTCATGCACGGAACTGAGATGCTCATTCAAAAATCATGCAAAAGATGTTAAGACACTCAAATTAAGGGACCTTGCTAAGGTTACTTAATGCTTGATAAAGAACAGAAAGTATCCGAAGATGGCTTACCTTCAAAGAAACCACCATATATAGATTCTCCTCCTCTTCCATTGCCTAAGCAAAGATAAGCACATTCATAAGCACACAGACAATTGAATATAAGCAATAAATGCATAAGATCTTGTGCTAAGGCACCACAGATATTTCTATCTCCATTTTTCGAAGTCAGTTATAAGTATGGCTGCACATACCCTCCGTGAAATCACCCCCCTGGATCATGAAGTTCTTTACAACTCGATGGAAAGTTGAGCCTTTATAGCATAAATTTTTTCCAGTAGTTTTGCCACTGCCTTTCTCCCCTGCAAGCAAACCAAAGAAGTACATCATTTCTGAATACTTACATAGTATGTGCAGCTCAGAAATTTGCCAGCCATAAATCAAACCAAAGACAAGAATTTCACAGACTAAGCTCTTAAAAATGTGGACAAACTTAACCAAGTACTATACTCTGAATTGAAAAAACTGGAATCAGTCCTGAAGTATACAATTACATAGACAGTAAAAGGTTAATAACAATCTGATCATGGAAGAGCATGGAAGAGATGCCGATAAAACTGAAATGAATACGGGTGGGTGAGGGTGTCAGTGACATGGGGATTGGTATATATGCAACACAACAGTGAGCTGAAGGCATGTGTCTCTCATTTCAATTGCAGCTGGTGAGAAAAAAGATCCCTGTATTGACCCAAAGCATTACTAACTTAAATTTATGACCAAACCATCTCAACACAGATTAATGTAGCTTCTGTCTTCTAGGAACAGGCTGTAAATACAGCTTTGGTTGATTCCACAGCACTGTCAGCAAAAGACCTGCAGGATTTAGTCACCTTCAGGTTTATTTTTGTGCTATTTGCCTTTGCTTATGCTTGTTGTACATGGACATGAATTGTTATCGGAGCTCTTTAAAGGTTTAAAGACCCAGTCTAGGTAAAATAACTTGCTGTAGCATTATAAAGCTATTTATGTCAAGTATACGTACCAGTGCACAGGCAAAGAAAATTTTTGCTTGTCTTGGGACAAACGTCGGAGAACAGTTGAAAGACAATTCGTCCAACTAGAAGAAAGCAAAAACGAATCATTAGACTCATGGATCAGAAATGTATAAGTTTTAAGCTAAAAAAAAAGATTAGTTAAATTAATATGACTATAACTGCAATTCAATTTATAAGCTGTAACTATCAGGTTGATTTTAATGTAGCAAACAGCAACACCTCATACATATTCAAATACAAGAGCATTCAAATTTAAGTGTGTTTTTGCATAGAACATAAAGTCAGGCCTATCCAATGAATTTATAAGTGATAAAACGAATATAAACGGGGTGTTAAAACATTTGCTTTGTAAAATAATGGGTGTAAAATCACTAAATAAGGGGTTTTGCTTTATGACGCAGATGTCTCTCTTAAAACACATAATTAGTGGTAGACTGAGGTGAAGACGAGACGTTATTTAGTACACACTATAAGTCTGTGGTTCATTAAAACAGCCCTGCAGGTCAGGGTGTGGACTGCCACAACAGCTTCTCACACACTGGCACAGGAATTTTAACTGCCATTACCCAAGCACTTACAAAACATACACATATAATGTTTCACTTTCAGTATCAGGCATTTATTATTAGCTGGTTTAACTCTTTATCCTTTGTACAAGGTCCATATAACTTCAAAATTTCAGCACAAACTGCTCAAAGCTGAACCCCTTTTAAATGCTACTATTTGATCAAAAACACTGACATTTACTGCTAAAGATAGTTTACATAGTTGATTTTGAAATAAATATCAAACATATATACATAAAAAGCAAACATTTTAAGCATTTCTCTATCAAAACTTGTACTTTTAGCTATTTGACCTTCACATAAGACTATTTCAGAACAGCCAAACAGCAATGATTATCACATCTTACCTGGTTCTCTGTTGATTTCTACATCAAAATAGCACTGAGGGCGATCTTTTACCCCCATTTTGTAAAGAGTGGGCTTCCTGTAGTGTAAAATCACAGCAAAACACGGTTAAATCTTGTATTCCTAATCACCTACACCAGAAAATAATACATTTCACTTCAGGCTTATTGCAGGATATTGTTTCTCTCCAGTTTCAGGTGGATCCTGATGTGTAAGTGAACAGAAATTCAGACATCGAGATTGGGGAAGTGTTTCGGTTAACCAATGAGATGCAAATCTCCATGCATGCCCCTCCAACTTCCACCCCCTTTTTTGAGAACTGCTCTGTCTGTCACAGAGTCTTCAGTAGTGTGATGAATGAGACATTGTTGCTGTGATGTGTGCTGTCATCCTGAACTAGAAACCCTGGTCAAACCAGATGTGTGCAATCTTTGGGCAAAAAAAACTTTGTATGGGGAGGAGCTCCAAATATAGTTTAGTGCACCAAACAAACTAAAACATGAACTAAACATACATGTAAAAAATGATGGGAAATATTAAAATCTGTATCCTGTCACACAGCACGGACTTACTTTCCCTCGAATAACAGACACTAAAGAGTCTTTTATCTGAACAGAGAAATGACTTGCAATCAGATTAACACAACATCTCAAATTACAAGAGTGGAATGAAGTTATTGAACTTCCTTATGGCGCATATTCTATTACAACTACAGAAAATGTCAAGCCAGCTGCTTTCCCATATCAATAGCTTTATTAGTGCTCTAATTGCTGCTTGGTGAAATGGCAAATGTCAGAGTGAATGTCACAGGAGGATAAACCCTGGAAAACACTTTGACCTGGAAAACACTTTAAAATACAAGAGATACAACCCAGTTCCACTTAAATTACAACAAAAAGCACATGCTTGATCACTTCTTTTAAATTACGCTAGATTAAAACAAAGGTTCATATATGTTCATATATGGTCTTATATGTTCCAAACAAAACATCTGCTAAAAAATTTGTGTAAAGTCAACAGAGCCCATTTACATGATTTTTGCAGATTCAAATCCATGGTAATTTCATTAGACTTTCAGTGTTAGACCACTTATTACAACACCTACAAACAATATATGCAGTTATAATCCATTCTTAGACAGGTTTCATAATGTAGATCAAGCAAAATGATCTCTGATAGTACTTCATAACACGTTTATTTACTACAGTATGATATTAGCATTCATGTAACGTTAGGGGTTCAAATAAATGTGCTAAGCCTTAAATCAGAAAAACGCCCGTTCATAAATAAGCACGTATGAAAGATCACAATAAGTATGATTATGATATCAATTAATGAACTCAAAATGAACCACGGTGTTTAGGAGAAACTAAAATGAGGTACTCGTTGAAACTATTAGCTAAAGACATTAGCACGGGTAGCTAAAACAACACCTCATGACTGAGGTCAAACAAAACAATTTCTACTTAAAAAATATTATTTAAAAAAACATAAATGTACATACTAAATGTTTTAGTTCTGGCCAAACGTCGTTTGAGTGCTGGTTGGCTAACAGTGTTTACCTTTTAAAGCTAACGATGTTTTATAAGAACCTATAAAAGACATCTTCAGTTTTAATTTGTTAGATTAAAAACAGTATAACTCAGATATAGTCATAGTCATGTACTGACACAAACATCGTCTTACTTAATTGCACGTACCTGTAAAGATAGTTAAAGGGCAAAAAGCTTTTAACTAACTAAACCCGCTCTGTCGTCTGATCGCAGCAGCTCTTACAGTGTTGCCAGATCTCTCAGTAGAATCAATCTGTTTTTGTTTTGAGAGGTGTGGTTAAAGGGTACCTGGCTAGTTGTGTATGAATTATGAATAATTTATTAATTTCCATAAGCTCCACCACATATCCTTCCTCCCCTACGGGACTGTATTCTGTAAATAATTCCCCAAAAACTACCTATATTTATAGGTAGGGACATTTTATGAAAAAGCCCAAAGGCGCTTATAATAGGAAGACATGGCAACACTGTTTTTTTTTTTTTACTTTCTATTTTGCTTTTTACACTGAGATGCTGCACAGTCGCCGACTATCGGAAACCAACAGCAATTACACATTGTTCTTCTGTCCTGAGAATAAAATGATCTATATCAGTTTATATTATGTTATATTTGTTGACAAATGTTTTATATTTAATTTATTAAAATTTATTTTAAATTTATCTAAATAGATTTTAATTAATTTTATAATTTTTATTATTTTTTTTCGCTGTAAATGGAACACAATAAACCATCTTATGATATTTTGAAATTGATTTTCAGCTATGAACGAATGTAAGGACTTTTATTTTGAAATAACGGTAGCTGGTGACGCTCATGTTTCCCATAATTCAGAGAGACAAACAAAAAGCCCCTGGACGCGTATTTATATCATTAAGTCATAAATAACTATAATAATTATTTTGAGACATTTTTGAAACACAGTTTTTATACACCTGCGCATTTTAAATTCACTGTTTGACATAATCAGTGTGAATGCATTGAGCTGTTGTAAGGTAAGGAGTGATAAAGCGCATCTGCACCTGCTAGCAGTGCATTGCAGAATGACTGTATTTGAACTACTGAAATAACAGGCAAATTAAAATCCAGATTTCCACATTTAATGATTCACCATGAACATTTATATCCAAGCTTTGTGGTCCAGTTAAATTGGAAACAATGGTTACGCTTTCTAGGAATCTTTTTCACTAGTCTTCACTATCTTTTTCAGTCTTTCACTATCTAGGGATCTTTTTCACTAGTAAATCTCTGTTTAAAATTAATTTCATATTAACCATGTTAAACTGTAATGTAATATCTTGTTATAATATGCGTGCATATTAATGTAAGACTGCATAGACATGCACTCCCATAAAAAGTTTGGACAAACTTCACTAAATATTTATTTCACATGATCTTATAAATGTTCCAAAGACTCATGCTTAGATGCTTGAAATTAGTGGATGTAACATAAAAATTGTGCCTATGTATGAATTTATTCTGAAAGTAGCATTTTTATTAATTATCAAAATCCCTAAGTTTATTACCAGAGAGAGGGACAGTCACTGTTCATTGTTAGTTCGTGTTAGCCCAGGTCCATGAAATAATATTTACAGATACAATTTGATTTTAATAATGTATTAGTGAATATTAAAATTAACATACAATTCTTTAAGAAGTATTTTTCAGTGTTAGTTCATGTTATCTAATGTAGTTAACAAATGGAACCTTATTGTAAAGTGCTACAAAGTAAGCGATAATAAAGTGAAAATATGAATAATAAAGCATGAGTAGATGTGTCTACATTTTTTACTGCATTTTTTACATCCTATACATTTGAAAGGTCCTTCTCATCAGACATGGTGCTGTAGTTGTTACTTTGTAATAATGATCTTTATCTTCTCTCTGCTTTGTGTTCAGGATGTGTTCTCATAGTGACCTCCGAGGAGTATGCCACTGATCCTGTTTGCCTTTGTGGTCCGGGTCAGGGATGGACTCCCTCTCTCCGCCTCCACTGATTTCCTGCATGACAAGGAACTTCAGGAGAGAAAGCAACAGCTGAAAGTGATCTCAAAATCCCTAAGTTTATTACCAGAGAGAGGGACAGTCAAGGGCCATGAACTCAACATTCAGTAAGTGCAATATTGTGGACAACTCAGTGGTTAAAAATATGGTCTGGAAACCAAAAGGCTTCAGGTTCAAACCCAAAATGTGCGATTCAGAAATTGTGCCCTTGAGTAACTCCAAATGGATCTGTACTACAAGCATTGTGCATTGATTTTTATAAATTATTAGTTTAAATTACTTTAAAATACTTTTAAAATGTATGTAGTCAGAGACAGAGTGCAAGCATATGTGTCATAATTTTGTATTTTTAGCTAAGCAGAATCATGAATATTTCTATTCTGGTGTCACCATTGCCCTGTTAAAGGTGCCGTAGAACGTCTTTTTAAAAGATGTAATATAAGTCTAAGGTGTCCCCTGAATGTGTCTGTGAAGTTTCAGCTCAAAATACCCCATAGATTTTTTTAATTAATTTTTTTAACTGCCTATTTTGGGGCATCATTAAATATGAGCCGATTTAGGCTGCAGCCCCTTTAAATGCTGACGCTCCCCACCCACGGAGCTCGCACTTGCCTTAACAAAGTTCACAAGCATAAACAAAGTTCACACAGCTAATATAACCGTCAAAATGGATCTTTACAAAGTGTTTGTCATGCATGCGTCGGATTATGTGAATATTGTATACTGTTATATTGTTTACATTGATTCTGAATGAATTTGAGACTGTGCTCCGGCTAACAGCTAATGCTACACTGTTGGAGAGATTTATAAAGAATGAAGTTGTTTATGAATTATACAGACTGCAAGTGTTTAAAAAATGAAAATAACGACAGTCTTGTCTCCGTGAATACAGTAAGAAACGATGGTAACTTTAACCACATTTAATAGTACATTAGCAACAAGCTAACAAAACTTTTAGAAAGACAATTTACAAACATCACTAAAAATATCATGTTATCATGGATCATGTCAGTTATTATTGCTCCATCTGCCATTTTTCGCTGTTGTTCTTGCTTGCTTACCTAGTCTGATGATTCAGCTGTGCACATCCAGACGTTTTGCCCTTGTCTAATGCTTGATCATGGGCTGGCATATGCAAATATTGGGGCGTACACCCCGACTGTTACGTAACAGTCGGTGTTATGTTGAGATTCGCCTGTTCTTCGGAGGTCTTTTAAACAAATGAGATTTATATAAGAAGGAGGAAACAATGGAGTTTGAGACTCACTGTATGTCATTTCCATGCACTGAACTCTTGTTATTTAACTATGCCAAGATAAATTAAATATTTAATTCTAACATGGGAGAAGGAACAAGTATAAGCCTATTCAATTCCATTCCTGATGTATACAAAATTTAGCAGTTTATTATATGTCTTACAAGTAATCATTTAAAGTAGGCATGAAACGGAAGTTGCAATAGTCTTTTCTTCCATATTCTGACATATATCTGAGTGAAATGGCTTCTCAAACGAGAAGAAATGTAGGGCAGTACTTGATTTTGTCCATAAGGAATTGATTGGATGGTTGTGGTTTGCTATTGCTGTGATCTCATGTGAGTGACAGGTTGTCCTGCCCTTGCCCCAGTAAACACATCATCAAAAAAAAGAAGAGATGAGATGTCTCTGCACAAGGGAGGGGAAGTTATTTTGATTAAAGATTATGAATTATGATGTGCACAAATAAATAATTTATAACAAATTCTGCAATATTCCATTAAAACATATGAACTGACAGTTTTGATTACATGGTGACATTTTTTTTTTCTTTTTGTATTGTATTGTATTGTGAGATCAGTATTGTGTAACAAACCGAATCGTGACATGAGTGACATTGTTACACCTCTAAGTGTTGCCATATCAGAACGAACCTGGCCTTGTTTACCTTCATTCCCAGAGTCCGGGATAAGCCAAGGACTTTGGTGGTCGCTCTGTGAAAGAATTTGTTAACTAAGTGGTCTCTCTGTGTGTTGTAGCTTCCTCTCATCCGAGGGCGTGTCCTACATGACCGTATGTGCATGCAGTCTCCCTGCTGCCAAGGCCTTCTGCTTCTTGGAAGACTTGCGCTGGGAATTCACAGCATGCTTTGACAACTCTGCAGTGACCCTGGCAAGCCGGCCGTACCCATTTCTGGAGTTTGGTAGGGTGACAGAAAAATGCATTTGATTGTATTTAAATGCACTGGATTTGATTAACTAATAGTGTATTTACCAGAGCTTAGAAATTAAGATTGCACTATTAAGCTGATCTTGTTTGTCTGATGTTTTTTTTTCAGATAGTGCCATTCAAAAACTTCAGCAGCATTATAACCAGAAAGGGGGTCCATCTCTGGAGGTGACCCTGGCCGAGGTGCAGGAAGACCTCAGGATCAGCCCCCCTCAGGTTCTCACCATGGAGGACGTGGCGCTCACCAATGGAGCAGCAAATGGGCACGTAGAACAAGCAGCTGCATCAGGTTTGCTGTAGTGATGATTACAGTTATTTCATAATGGCTGCATCTTTTATGAAATGATTATTGCTCTCTGTTGATTTTAAAGGTCAAAGTCAGAGATTGGAACCAATAACAGCCCCAGGGATCCTCTCACTGGTTCTTAACATCATGTGTGCTGCCCTCAATCTTATACGTGGTGTTCATCTTATTGAATACACCTTCCAGGTAACACTGTGGTTCAAGTGTTGTTGTATGCAGGTGTTATTAAATTATTAGTGTTTTTAAAAATTAACTTTAAAGGGTTAGTTCACCCAAAAATGAAAATAATGTAATTTATTACTCACCCTCATGTCGTTCCACACCCATAAGACCTTCATTCATCTTCGGAACACAAATTAAGATATTTTTTGATGAAGTCCGATGGCTCAGTGAGGCCTGCATTTCCAGCAAGTTCATTTACACTTTAAGATGCCCAGAAAGCTACTAAAGACGCATTTAAAACAGTTCATGTGAGTACAGTGGTTCTATCTTAATATTATAAAGCGACGAGAATAAAAAACAAAATAACGACTTTTGAACAATATCTAGTGATTTCAAAACACTGCTTCATGAAGCTTTATGTATCTTATGTTTCGAATCAGGGGGTTGTTTTTTTTGGTGCACAAAAAGTATTCTTGTCGCTTTATAATATTAAGGTAGAACCACTGAACTCACATGAACTGTTTTAAATATGTCTTTAGTACCTTTCTGGGCATTGAAAGTGTAAATTATGTCAATAGAGGCCTCACTGAGCCCTCGGATTTCATCAAAAAATATCTTAATTTGTGTTCCGAAGATGAACGAAGGCCTTACGGGTGTAGAACGACATGAGGGTGAGTAATTAATTACATAATTTTCATTTTTGGGTGAACTAACCCTTTAAGTGACTGTTCGATGGCCCAAATCTAAATATAAAATGAATGCATGCATGAACAGCATGCAATTAAATATCCATTATTGTCCAATACTGATTAAAAAAAATCAGCTGATATTCTGAATGTTATTGAATAATCTTATGCAGTAGAAATTTTCCTTGGTTTATTAAAAGCCGTATAGGCGGACATACCATAAAGTCATTATTGATATTTGTATATTTTTCTAAAATCACACCACTTCTTTTAAAAGTTGTTTTCATTAAGGGAAATAAAGCTGAAATAAAATAAACTATTTTAATAATATAAATAATATAAAATAAGTTGAAGTACTAAAATAAAAATTGATATTTTTAAAAAAGTATTAAAAAAGACAAAAGCAAACAACAAAGTACTAAAACTTAAACTAAAATGAAAATGAAAACATCACACGAGAAAAAAAAAAAAAGCTAATTCAAAATATTTAATATAAAATAACACTGCTGCAAAATCCCCATAATAACCCCTGATTATGCCAATATGCAATTCATTAATTCATTAATTAATTCATTTCAGATTATAATTTTTTTTATTTATTATATGACAATTTTTTACAGGATGATTATGATGGTTTGTGGAATGTGGTGGCATTTCTTTTGGCATTTCTCTGCTGTGTTTGCCAGGTAAATTGTATTTCTACTCTGCATGTGGCATTTTATAACACCTGCAAATGCACAAGTCTGATGAAGCTGCCTCAAAACTCAAATTTTTGTCTCCTTCCCAACACAGTGTCATCTGTACTTGTTCCACACCTGCCAGAAGAAATTGAAAGCCTTCACTCTCTTGACTCTCATCATCTTATGCAATGCTTTTCTCTTTGGCCTGAGGAACATCTGGCAGCTGGTCTTCCACATGTCTGTGGCCTGCCTCTCCACACTGCTAACCCTCCACCGCAAACTGCTAGACAAGAACATGGACTGTGGAGTATGAGGACTTCAGCAGTAGGGTGAGATACCAGCAGAGGGGACGAGACTTTTTACTCGTGAACTGGTGGCTGACGTAAACTGACATTGATTTTGGCTTTAGCTCTTGCTTTGATCTAATGTTATGATGTTTATTTTGTATTACATGGATAGTGAGTGCAATGACTTTTTTTACAGGGGTCTTCGAATACATTGATGCACATCAAAAATCAAGTTGTTAATGACATTTTGTGAATGTAATATGGAGGAATTGATGAACAGACATGAAGTAAGCATTTTGCTGATTCTGTTAAGTTAATTTTATTTATTTGCTGCAAAATAAGAATACTTACCATTGTTTAAGCTAATTTAAACTTAATATTTTTTTTTGGAAGGGTTCATTTTTTGTCAGTTTTTGTTATTGTTATAGATCTATAAATTCACATATATTGCATGTAATTGATTGAAAGTGGGCATGGTAGTGACTTCGGTGGTCTTGTTTCAATATCAGGCATTTTACGTTAACACTGTAAAATGTCATACGTTATATCTACCCAAAAAAAATTGACAACAGATAACAAGCAATATTAATAATTAAATTCAAGAAATAAAATTGAGTTAGAATTATTCAAATTAATTCATTAAATGTCAAACATTAAAAACGAGAATTTAAGTAATTTACGAAAATTTAAGTAAAATATAATAACAACAGACAGACGTCAAAGATGAACTAAGAACTCTCTTTTTTATTATCAACATTGAAGACACCTGATGATGTTTGGTCACCATTGTGGTGATCAGTGTTTCATTGAGTTGGGCAGTTTGACTCTGCTTTCTATGTCAATTTGTGTTTTTTTTTGTAATGTTATTTGCTACCTTTACACATTTTAAATGGTTGACTTTTAAGGAACTAATTTGATTAATTCTAACTCTAATTTCTAATATTCTGAATTTAATTAATAATATTGCTTGTAATCTGTTGCCAAAATTTTATTGAGTAGTATTACTACTGAGTAATATACGGAAGAGGATTAGGGCCAAGCAATTTCGAGAAAAAAGTCGAGATAAAATGTTGAGAATAAAGTCATTAAATTACGAGAAAAAAGTCGTTAAATTATGAGAATAAACTCGTTAAATTACGACAAAAAACTCTTTAAATTTCAAGAAAAAAGTCGAGATAAAATGTTGAGAATAAAGTCATTAAATTATGAGAAAAAATTACGAGAAAAAAGTCGTTAAATTATGAGAATAAACACGTTAAATTACGAGAAAAAAATTGTTAAATTTCGAGAAAAAAGTCGATAAAATGTTGAGAATAAATGTTTGTCAACATTTTATCTCGACTTTTTTCTCGAAATTTAACGAGTTTTTTCTCGTAATTTAATGACTTTATTCTCAACATTTTATCAAAATTTAATGACATTTTTCTCAGTTTAATGAGTTTATTCTTGTAATTTAACGACTTTTTTCTCGTAATTTAATGACTTTATTTAACATTTTATCTCGACTTCTCGAAATTTAACGAATTGTTTATCGTAATTTAATTAGTTTATTCTCAACATTTTATTTCGACTTTTTTTCTCGAAATTTAACAACTTTAATCTCGAGATGGTTTCATTTTTTATTATTGCTTGGCCCTAATCCTCTTCCATAGTAATACTACTAAGTAGTATTACTTTTTCCAGTGAAGGAAATTTAGTCATTAGCTATTTTAATCTTTTTAAGCTTAAACATGATATTTTGTTTTTTTTTATTTTGGACAGTGTCGGTTAGTTATGGCTACTCCACAATTCACCTTAATTTTTATACTAGTACTTTTATTTGTAGTAAAAGCACATTAATGGTGTTCAGTTAGTCTTATGCCATTTTTTCCACACAAAATAATTTTGTGTAGCCTTTCTATAATGCTCATTCCAAAGACTATAAATCTAAAATCATTTCAACAAAATATCATAATACAGCATTCATTTATCAAGTTGGCAAGATGTAGAGGAATAACAGGTGCTTAAAAAATTGCAGGAACTTGCAACTCCACATCTATTTTCTTAACAAAAAACAGATATAACAGAATTTTTTTTTGTCAGTATACATACATTTTATTGTTGATTTGAAGAGCCTAGTTTACATATTAATACTGTATGTAATTACTTTATTTGCACTATTATTCTTCATGAAATAGACAAAAACCACTATAACTTTGTTTATTTTGCAGCAGGCAGTATTATAATTTGATCATGTTTATCCTAAATAAACTTAATATTGAGTTTATTTTCATCTTTTATCAGTTCAATATGTTTGAAATAATAAGAATGTCATATCATCTTACACTGACGCAGAATATTAAGTTTGCAGTTGCACACTACATTTCTGTTTATTGCAAATGTCATGCACTTTCTATTATTCCTCAAGCAATCCACATTCATCTGAATGATAATCAAATTCCTGAGTTTTACAAGCAAGCTGCGCTTCTAAATGTCATTTTGCTTTGTAGTAGCAGCAGCTTGCATGTAAAGTTTTTGTCTAGGGTAACATTTAGTGCTGTGGTACGCTACAGTATGTTCATGTGTCAATGCCTTATATAATTACAGCTATCAAAACAGAGGAGTGAGAATGTCTGTATGATCATTTTAAAGTCTAAAATCTAATACTAATTGTAATAATAGTGATGTAAGGGCTCTGTTTCTATAGACTGATTTTTAGGTGTTCTTTTCAGGGTAGCATGACAAAGTTAATCGACATGTTCCGATTTGTAATCATGGATTCTTAATTATACATTTTAAAAGAGCATTTGATTGAGGGTTACTGAGATCACAGCTCTCAGCCTTTTTAATGGATACATATTTACTCACTCATATAATACATGAAGTACTGTGTTTGTTGAATCTATGAGATATGTATTTTTATAATAATAGTTTTTCATGTTGTAGATGGAATTAATTGTTTAGTTGCACAAATGAGAGAACCTGTGTTTAGATGAATTTGATCTTATGCATTTGTGTCCCATGTTTTTTTTAAAAGCCTCTTGGTCAGTGAACTGTAATTGTTGCTGGAGGTTATTACTTGTAACACTTATTTACACTTAGCTTAAGACAAATATTGTCTTACAGCAACATACATTTGATTCAGATGATGCATACATTTAAAACTTCTTTTAATCAGGGACTGTGGCAATTTTGCCTTATTATACCCTGCAAACACTTTTAGATAGACTTTTAGATAGTGTTTCACTGGAAAACTGCTCTTTTAACCTCTACCAACAAGAACCTCCAGCAACTACGAGTCCTCTAAAATGTGAGCAGATTTGTGTGCACTATTCCCATGTTGCAACTTGTTTGTTGCTAAAACAGATTCAGACATTTAATATAAATCAGCAACTGAATATATTATAAGCATTGTGTGTTTGTGTTATTTGGCTGTTGGGTTAAAAGTTTTGCTTGAGCATTTTTATTGTTTGAAGTACTGTATATGTTTATATTATTTTTCTAATAGACAACCTACTGTATAACTGACTCAAAACAAAAAATAGTTTTGATAATTTGCCTAAATATCCTGACAGGTTTCAGAAACCGTCATGCTGCCACTGCAATGAGTGCAACAACTCAATAGAAAGTCTCATTAAAACATAAAATATATTGTGCTTTAGTAACTAATAGTTGAAGTATCTCTGTAAAACAAAGGTTGCAGCAGATGAATGATTCAGCTGATGTTCAAAAATGCCTCAGAGCTTGTAATTCAAGTCCTGTACTGTAGTTTTCTAGCAATTTCATCTACTTTCTAATTCAAATGTAAGTGCTGTTTCTTTTCATCATAAATAACAGAGTTCTTATAGACTTTGTGCATGTTTTATATGGTTTCATAGCAATTGAGGTAATGGCTTTAGTGCATTAATATAACTGCATTTGCATTCGGAAGAACCAATCTTTTGATCTATTTTCTCAAGCAGTTCACCAAATAAGACTATGGCCCGATTTCACAGACAGGGCTTAGCCTAAACCAGGATTAGGCCTTAGTTCAATTAGGGTATTTAAGTAGTTTTTATGAACGTACACACTAGAAAAAACATCAGTTGCTTTCAGTTAAAACCGCTCACACATCCATTTTAGTCAAGGACTAGCTTAAAGGAACACTCCACTTTTTTTGAAAATAGGCTCATTTTCCAGCTCCCCTAGAGTTAAACAGCTGAGTTTTACCGTTTTCGAATCCATTCAGCCGATCTCCGGTTCTGGCGGTACCACTTTTAGCATAGCTTAGCATAGTTCATTGAATCTGATTAGACCGTTAGCATCGCGCTTAAAAATGACTAAAGAGTTTTGACATTTTTCCTATTTAAAACTTGACTCTTCTGTAGTTAAATCGTGTACTAAGACCGACAGAAAATAAAAAGTTGTGATTTTCTAGGCTGATATGGCTAGGAACTATACTCTCATTCAGGCGTAATAATCAAGGAACTTTGCTGCCGTACCATGGCTGCAGCAGTGCAATGATATTACGCAGCGTCTCTCACAAACGTCTCCATGGTTGTAAGGCACGTTCCCTGTGCAAGCAGGGGCTCACGGGCGCTGCGTAATATCATTGCACTGCTGCAGCCATGGAACGGCAGCAAAGTTCCTTGATTATTACGCCTGAATGAGAGTATAGTTCCTAGCCATATCAGCCTAGAAAATCACAACTTTTTATTTTCCGTCGGTCTTAGTACACGATCTAACTATAGAAGAGTCAAGTTTTAAATAGGAAAAATATCAAAACTCTTTGGTCATTTTTAAGCGCGATGCTAACAGTCTAATCAGATTCAATGAACTATGCTAAGCTATGCTAAAAGTGGTACCGCCAGAACCGGAGATCGGCTGAATGGATTCGAAAACGGTAAAACTCAACTGTTTAACTCTAGGGGAGCTGGAAAATGAGCCTATTTTCAAAAAAAGTGGAGTGTTCCTTTAAGCCTTGTCTGTGAAACTGGTGGTATATGTTTTAGAGCTTCTTATGACCATAAAATTTTAATTGTATTGTTTAGAATTGTTTAATCATCTTTAAGTGGCCATTAATCTTGTAATTCATGCAACTTTAAACATTCATGTCAGATGGTGTTTGTAAAGTTGTAATATATGTATCAGAACATTGGGTGGCAGTATAAAACTATAGTGTCTTATAGGCTGAGGGAGCTGTGTACATTTTATGGGACCAGATGATTGTCATCAGTATGCAGTTACATACATGGATTAAATAGGTTTAGTTTACTTTTCAAAAATCATTAAAATTGTAAAGATCAAAGACAAAAAGGTCAGATGTGCCTTGGGTTCATCTAGTATTGCTATTTTGATTGAGAGAAATGCCTGCATTCTCATGTTAGTCTTATATCCTCACTGCTGTAAATTCTGGTTGTAAAAAAACTGCTGTAATGAGTCTTCACAGTAAAATCCCCAGAGTTAAATCAACTCTGCTCAGAGTACATTTGGTCCCTCTCTAAATGGTGTTAAAGTAACACTGAAGCAGAGTTAAAGTTAATGAGATAATTAAGCAATTAATAAGGCTGTGGCTGAAGTCAGTTGTAGTTCTTGTGTTTCTCTTTTCTTCAGTGATTCTGCTTGTTAACAGCAGGTGTTCATCACTAATGCTCAATCATTAATTAATTAATTGCTTAATTATCTCATTAACTTTAACTCTGCTTTAGTCCTATTTTAACACTATTTAGAGAGGGACCATATGTACTCTGAGCAGTGTTGATTTAACTCTGGAGATTTTGCTGTGTTGTGTGTAAAGAGCTCAGTGAGGTTTGCATTGCCAGCAAGACACTATCAATGCCCAGAAAGCTACTAAAGATGTATTTAAAACCGTTCATGTGACTACAGTGGTTTAACCTTAATGTTATGAAGCGACAAGAACATTTTTTTGCACCAAAAAAAACCCAAAATAACGACTTTATTCAACAATATCTAGTGATGGGTGATTTCAAAACACTGCTTCATGAAGCTTCAAAGCTTTATGAATCTTTTGTTTCGAATCAGTGGTTCGGAGCATTGAAGTCACATGAACCATTGAAATTTCGAAATGTTTCAAAACACTTATGACGTAATGAAGCATCGTTTACTGAAATCACGTGACTTTGACAGTTTGATACGTGCTCTGAAGCACTGATTCGAAACAAAAGATTCAAAGCTTCATGAAGCAGTGTTTTGAAATCGCCCATCACTGATATTGTTGAATAAAGTCGTTATTTTATTTTTTGGCGCACAAAAAGTATTCTCGTTGCTTCATAACATTAAGGTTGAACCACTAGATGGTCTTACGGGCGTGGAACGGTGAGGTGGGTGAACTAACCCTTTGATCAGTATTGCTGCTCTAAAGGCCAGAACACACCAAGCCGACGCCGACGAACTAGTGGCGTCGAAAGCAGACTGCGGGGTTGGCTCCCGTCGGCAGCGTCTGTGTCCAAAGTTGGCCTGACACACCAAACCGACGCTAAACAGCCGACGGCCAAGTAGCACGTCAGTTCTGCACCTGCGTGAGATGAAATGCCTTTCTGAACCAGCAGGTGGCAGTATCTGAACAGCCAATCAGAATGATAAGATGGCCAGACGGACCGACGAGCTCCGACGCCGATTCAACATTTCGAATCGGCCGAAAAATGCCGTCGAGGACCAACTTCAGCCGACGGTGCGGAACACACTGAGAAAACTTAGTCGGCTGACCGTCGGCTTGGTGTGTTCCTGCCTTAAAAGGCAGCATTAAAGACAATGGTGTAGGTCACAGAGTATAATGCTGGACAAGAAAAACAAGTCTAGAACAGGCATTACACATTCAGTGCTGCTGTCTCTTCCCTGGCAATAGTGCACTGAAAGCTTGGCTGTATACAACCATCTTCCATCCAACAGATTAGAGCAGAGGTTTGGTTTGACCCAGATCACTCTCTACTGCACTGATCCATTTCATTTCTGTGTTAAACAAGCATGAAAGGATCAGTCCCAGTGTTCTGCTTCTGCTGTGCTCACAGGTCTGGTTTGTGGGCATAGTCATAGAGCAACTAACATCTCTTTTACTTCCGGAAAAGTTTAAGATCACAATTGCGATTGTGATACTGCTTCAGAAAAAAAAATAGCATGAAACTGAAGTTGCGGTAGTCTTTTCTATTGTGTTTAATATTGAATAACGTACATTTTAGATACAACTTTGCAAGTATTTGTCTCTTTTTGCTCTGCCAACAAAAACCAAAGTTAAAGCAAAGTTAATTCATTCACTCAAGTGATTCATTCAAAAACAATAATAAATTTAGGAGCTTACCACCACTGTCTTGCTTTGACTTTGTTGACAGTGGTGGTAAGCTCCTAAATTTATTATTGTTTCTGAATGAATCACTTGAGTGAATGATTTAATTTCTCCCTTGTTTAATTCCTAAATTAATCAATTTTTTTAACAAATCGCTTGAGTGAATGAGTCAATTACTGGTTTGTTCCTGAATGAATCTGTTTTTTAATGAATTGTTTGAACAAACAAGTCAATGACCTATTTCTGAAATTGGTTGTATTCTGAGTAGTTACTTATTTTTAATAAGTAATTTGTGACATAGTATGAAAGTGTGTAGTATGAATGTAATCTGGATGTACTTCATTAGTACTTCATTAGCACATTTTAGTTCATATTCATGGTGTATCAAGTTAGGTACACTTAGATGTTCTTAAGATTTTCTTAAGAAGTACTAAAGAAGAATTTTTAATAAATTAAGCACAAAATTAGTGTGTGAAAAAGAGCACTTTGAGTACATTATGTAAGTGGACTTTTTTCACCTGGAAAATAAAAATGTGTTCGACAGGCTGACAGAAGTCGATCCATTTCTTTGTTGGAAACGTTTAAATGTAACTGAAGTTTTACTGTTGTCATTGTAAATATTCACTTTCCCATGGCCACAGAGGAGAATCAGAGGTATTGTCACGAACGTGGCCCCTGTGGCTCCCTCCGATCGCCACCAGAGGGCTCCCTCACCCGAGTGCTAACTTCATTATGGACAATAATTCCCATAACCCCGTACCTGGTCTTAACACACCTGATTCCCATTATCCGGACTATTTATAGCTCACCCACGCATTCACCCATTTTGAAGTCTTGTTTTGCCCCGGCTGACACTGCTGAGCGGTTTTCCCTGTGATCTGTATTCTTGTGTATGACCTTGGACTGTTTACTCTCATCATGTTTGTTTGCTGCCTGCCCTGTTCATTACCTTCTTGTTAGCTGGATTACTTTACCTTGCCTGCCCTGACCCATTGCCTGTCCCTGTTTATGATTCATCTCTGTCTTGGATATTGTGTTTGCTGGTGTTTGACCCCTGCCTGTACAACTACGATTGTTTTAATAAATCTGAACATGGATCCTACCAAGTCTGACTTCTCGTTACAGGTATACACATTCAGTGGACAGAAACACACTATTTTTTTATATTTAATTCAACAAATGACAAACAAAATAAAATCCGTAGAAGCTTGTGAAAAGTTTTGCAGTTGCGTGCAAATTATGCTAATTCACAAGCCGAGTCATACTCGCAAAGGTAATGTTAATTAAATAAGATACAAAACATTCAAAAACACTCAGCAATGTGATTATTTTTTCCCCTAAACGATGATGTAATTCTCAATGCAGCAGGAATGACCTACAATTGTGATATTTTTCATAATCGTGATAGAAAATCAAAATGCTGCCCTAAACTCACTAGCAGAAAGGCAGCACAATCCTTCTAATATGGCATCTAAATAAGACAGTTAATCAGAACTCCGCACAGTGTGACGTCAGCTTCACATTATTTATTCTCATAGAAGTAAGCTGATTTCACACCAAGAACAATAACTATAAAGATAACGTTAACAATATTAGTGTTCACACCAGCAGATGTTTTTGTCAATCATCAGCTGGAAAACCAATCATTCTCAAAGTGATTCAAACAATATCTCTGTGCCATTATCGTTACAGTTGTGGTGTGGACTCTGCTTTTCTTTTAGATTTATAAAGATTTTTAGAACCATCTTTATCATTATCATTCTAGTGATCGTCGGTGTGAACGGTCCTTATTTAAACTTTATAGAGAATGCGAACTGACGTCATACCGCGTTGCATGCCAGGGCAGCGCCGCCATTTTGACAGGATCGCCCCCCTATTACTTGCACTAAAATTAATGGAGTACCTCAGGGATGACGTTTTTGTAGGCAAAACCCAGAAGTGAGTTAGCATTTTAGGACTTCTGGTTCTTTTGAATGTTTTTTTTTTTTTTTTGCTAAATTGTCTGAAATAAGGTCCGTGGTTAACAAAGCCTCTAAATATTTTCACATTTTGATCTATGACATAAAACACACCAGTTATAACACGCTTGTGATTTTTTTTAAAACCTTTATTGTCTGACGACTTTATTTACAGGTGCTGGTCATATAATTAGAATATCGTGAAAAAGTTAATTTTTTATTGTAAATTATTTAAAAAAATTCTAGATCTATTCTAGATTCCCTACATGTAAAGTAAAACATTTCAAAAGTTTTTTTTTTTTTTTTTTTTGTTGATTAGAGCGTACAGCTAATGAAAGTCCAAAATCCAGTATCTCAAAATATTAGAATATTTACATTTGAGTTTCATTAAATGACCATCCCTACAGTATAAATTCCAGGTATCTCTTGTTCTTTGAAACCACACTAATGGGGAAGACTGCTGACTTGGCAATGGTCCAGGAGACAATCATTGACAGCCTCCACAAAGAGAGTAAGTCACAGATGGTCATTACTGAATGGGGTGGCTGTTTACAAAGTGATGTATCAAAGCATATTAAATGCAAAGTTGACTGGAAGGAAGAAATTTGGTAGGCAAAGGTGCACAAGCAACAGGGATCACCACAAGCTTGAGAATACTGTCAAGTAAAGCTGATTCAAACACTTGGGAGAGCTTCACAATGAGTGAAATGAAGCCGGAGTCAGCGCATCAAGAGTCACCACACTCAGACATCTTCAGGAAAAGGACTACCAAGCCACTTCTGAAACAGAAACAACATCAGAAGCATCTTACCTGGGCTAAGGAGAAAAAGAACTGGACAGTGAACAGTGGTCGAAAGTCCTCTTTTCAGATAAAAGTAAATTTTGCATTTCATGTTGAAATCATGGTCCCAGAGTCTGAAGGAAGACTGGAGAGGCACAGAATCCAAGCTGCTTGAAGTCTAGTGTGAAGTTTCTGAAGTTAGTAATGATTTGGGGGGCCGTGACATCTGCTGGTGTTGGTCCATTGTGTTTTATCAAGTGCAAAGTCAATGCAGCCATCTTCCAGGAGATTTTGGAGCACTTTATGCTTCCATCTGCTGACAAGCTTTATGGAGATGCTGATTTCCTTTTCCAGCAGGACTTTAGTACCTGCCCACAGTGCAAAAACCACTTCCAAGTGGTTTGCTGACCATGATATTACTGTGTTTTATTGGCCAGCCAACATGCCTGACCCCTGAATCTATGGTATATTTTCAAGAGAAAGATGAGAAACAGTCGATCCAACAATATACAGATGATATGAAGGCTCAATAGTGCCTCAGCAGTGCCACAGGCTGATCACTTCCATGCCACACTTCACTGATGCTGTAATTTGTGCTCGGAGCAAGTCATTTGCTGTAATATGTGCTGCTGACCAAGTATTGAGTGTACAAATGAACATACTTTAAAGAACTTGAACTTTTCTGTTTTGAAAATCCATTTTTTGATTGATCTTAGGAAATATTCTAATATTTTGAGATACTGGATTTTGGACTTTCATGAGCTGTACGCTCTAATCATCAAAATAAAAAAAAATAAAAAACGTTTGAAATGGCTTTCGATCGAGGGAACCCGTACGGCGCTAACTTCCGGGTTGGCCTACAAAAACACGTCATCCCTGAGGTACTCTATACGGATACTTGCTTACCTTTTGTTTTGTTTCTGCCATTAAGTAGAACATTCACATTTTTAATGGTGTTGTTTGTAGGGAATATAAGCTACTTTATCGCATCGCATGATGATTTTATTTTTTTTCCCACTGAAGTTTTGTAGAATTTCATTTACAATGTTGATCTGTTTACCGTGTTTATCGCACGTTGGACACTCGCTGCTGCTTCAGCCATGATATGGTAGAATATCCAAATAAATCTGTGTGTTCAACACGCTGAGAGAAGTCGATTCATTTATTTGTTGAAAACGTTTAAATGATGCTTAAATAAGCATATTGAGTAGGCCTACAACTGTTGTCATTGTAAATATTCCCCTTTTCCACGATCACAGAGGAGGAGAATCAGAGATTATGGGTCACATTCAGCGCACAGTCAGATACAAGCACTGTATTTTTATATTTATTTCAACAAATGACAACCAAAATCAAAACCCAAGGAACCTGTGAACAGTTTAGTAGTGGCTCCCTGCAAGGGGACATTTTAAACTAGAAAAGAAACGTTTTTCATTGTCTCTCAGTATGATGATCTGAGTTACTATCGCCATTGTCGATGCAGCATTAATGACATACAATGGTAACATTTTTCACAATCATGGCAGAAAACAAATTATTGCACTAAACTCAATAACAGAAAGGCTGCACGATCCTGTCAGTATGTCGGATAAACAAAGAAGTTACCCAGAACTCAATGCGGCGTGACGTCAGATTCACATTCTCTATAGTGAGAGTCACCGTTACAATCCTCACTGTGAGCAGCACTTGTATAATATTCATTGTTTTTCTCAGAAACTCAAGTTAGTCTTACTATAGTCATGCCTCACTTTTTCCTCCTCAAAGTTAAATGTTTACTTAGACCCTTCACGCTTTCTTAACAAAATTGTGATTAACCATCCATTAACATTCTTTCTGAATGATAAACGTGGATGTCCAAAGAAAAAGAGGAACGTATTCAACATGAATCATTAATCAGAGGATTAATGGTTTGGTGAGATAGTGGATTTTATTTAAGGAGATTTTTTTGCTTGCCTTGTTCTACTCACATAATGTAAATTACTATGTGTTTCACCCATATACATGTTTGAACATCAGAAGTCAGAAGTTTGGGAAATTATTCATGACCTCTTTTTTTATGTCTTTCTCCCCATGCGACACATATATATGCAGTACAATCAAACTTTTGATTGTAAATTCATTCATGCACATATGCACCAATGAGAAAAAGGAAATGGATTTTTCATAGGTTAACTTGTGCGTCCGAGGCTCTGTCAAAACAGTTTCCACACCTGACTGGTCCATGTATAATGCATTTGTACTGGAAACTCACTTGACACGGCTCTCTGTTGGACTCCGGACTAGTGTTGAAACGAGTAGAATCTTCACCAAATAAGCTTCTAATAATGCAATGCTTGGTGACTGAGTGTCAATTGCGGTTATTCACAGCTTCACGATTCAGATCAGACCATAGATAGGGAGCCTGCACAGCACACAAAAGAGCCACAAGAACCATGTCCGGTACTGTACCATCTCCATCTTTTTTTACAATAATCTTTGTCCTGATAAATCATTGTGCTTTCAGTGAAAATGAGGCACTGCAGAGACCTTTTGTTCTGGTTCAAACATTAGATGGAATCACTAATTTAGGCAGTTCTTTGTCAGCATTATGAATATCTGATTAAACCAAACAACATGTGATTTGATTAACAAAGATTGAGTCAGTTTACATGGTCTCAGCACCTGAAAGACAGTGATTTACTGAATAATTTGAATCATTTCAACATTAAATCGATAGTTTAGCCCAAAATTAAGGTTCTTTTATTATTATTATATTATGATTATATTGGTAACACTTTACATTAAGGTTCCCTTTGTAAAGGTGTTTGATAATGAGTAATAAGTCATTTACAAATGCATTATTAATCAGTGATAAGCAGTTATAACTGCATGAATAAAAACGGCAATTCCAACACATTACCTGCCAAATAGTGAGCCGTTAGAAATGCTTACTAAATGTATTTATTTACACTTATTTAACTCAAAACCAGATTCCTGAATTATTTAATGATGCAGCAAAAATGGACTATTACAGTGAGACTGAAGGGTGTTGTATTTGTTTGTTTTTTTCATTAATATTTCATTACTGCCACTTTTCTTAATATGTTGCTTACCAGAAGTTACCCATGATACTCATGATGCCTATCCACAGCAATGTATAAAACTGATTTCTTGTTTATCAAGATGAAATTCAAACTTTATTTTGAAAATAAAACATAGGAGCACAACCATAACTTGATGAGATATTAATAATGAAAAAATTAAATCCAGTATTAGTTACCCGTGAACATTTGTGAAACATTTATTCATGTTAAATGTTAATAACCTGTGAAAGTGAACCCTAATGTAAAGTGAACACATGTGAAGCGTTAAATTATGAGTTACAAACATTAATAACCCGTGAAAAAATAAATAGGTTTTATAGAATAAAGTGATATATGTCATGAATTTATCAAATTATTTTAAAAGGAAATAATACAATTGGTCACAAAAGTCATGTCATTGACCATGTAAGGAGTACAAATCTGTACATGTGATCATTCTAGAAAGCACAGGTAGTGATGTCTAAGCAGGAAAGTAGCCTACTAGAAATCTTTCTGAATAGTGGGGAGGGCACATGGAACACGGATCAACTTATTTATATTTTTATTGAGCACGTCCTTCACTTTTCCCCTGGAAACAGCAACAGCAGTAGTCAAGAGTGCTGCTTTGATTATCGTTTGTACTGATTTCAGGTTCTTTATAATACCCTTAAAGTGTTATTTAGTGATGGCCGATTTCAAAACACTGCTTCAGGAAGATTCAGAGCACAAATGAATCGAATAAGTCGAATCATGATTCAGATCACGTATCAAACTGCCAATGGCTGAAATCACGTGACTTTGGCGCTCCGAACAGAAGATTCGACACACTGATTCATTTATGCTCCGATGCTTCATGCAGCAGTGTTTTGAAATCGGCCATCACTAAATAAGTCATTAAGTTTTTTTGGCGCTCCAAAAATATTCTCATCGCTTTATAATATTAATATTGAACCACTGCACTCACATGAACTGATTTAAATATGTTTTTAGTACCTTTATGGATATTAAGAGAGGAAGTGTCCATTGCTCCCTATGCAGGATTTCAACTAAAATATCTTAATTTGTGTTCTGAAGATTAATGAAGGTCTTAAGGGTGTGGAACGGCATGAGGGTAAGTAATAAATGACAGAATTTTCATTTTTGGGTGAACTAATCCTTTAAAGTGTAACTTCGCCCATTTTCAAACTGATTTGTATTATTATTATATTGTATTATTATTATTTCTCAAAAGCACTGAGCTAAATTGGTCATAGAGATGATGCCTTTTTTTTTATTTGAAAACGCAGCCCTGTTAGGTAGCATGCTGTTGTCTATTCTGTTACTGAGAATGAAAAACAGAAAATCACTCACTGCTTTTGCCTGAATAACTTTCGTACCGATTTCTTAGGATGGCAAAAAAAAAAAAAAAAAAAATTATATATATATTTTTAAAAAAAAAACCTAAATGAAATCTGAAATAGTTAAATTTATAATGAAAAACAGTGTATCACATTTTCAGATGACAAAGCAAAACTATTGCCCAGATATAATTATTTTAAAATATGAAATCTGTGGTGAATTGGCCTTGTTGTCATATTGGTTCCTAGCTCTGGTGCAGCATTCTGGACGGGACTGACCAGCTATGTGCCCATCGCGCAGTCTGTTGTAGTCTGCTTATCCAGAAAACCCTTAACCGCCTGTACAATTAGGGAAAAGCTGTCCTTTCAGGAATGTAGGGAAGTCATGGCGCTGAACTATGTGCCGGACAACTAGCAATGAATCAAGACTTTGCCTTGAAGTTTGTTGTGAAGGTCCAAGACGGCCTGCATGTCACTGGCAGATGGTAGATGGCAGATGCTTTTGCGCCACTTTTTTTTTGCTCAGTAATTTTCCAAAGTGATGTAAAAGAAAAGTTTAATCTTTTAAATCTTTGTTTAAAGTTGTGTTTGCTGATACAATGCATCAAAAATAATATATTTCATCAGAAAAATATACTATCTTCTGGGTGTATTATTAATTAATAAATGAAAACTTTACATTAAGTTTCACTTTCACATGTTATTATACGGAAGAGTACGGAAGAGGATTAGGGCCAAGCAATAATAAAAACCTTGAGATTAAAGTTGTTAAATTTCGAGAAAAAACTGAGAAATTGAGAAAAAAGTCATTCAATTACGAGAACAAATTCGTTAAATTACGAATTTGTTCTCATAATTTAACGACTTTTTTCTCATAATTTAATGACTTTATTCTCAACATTTTATCTCGACTTTTTTCTTGAAATTTAACGCATTTTTTCTCGTAATTTAATGACTTTAATCTCGAGATGTTTTTTTTTTTTATTATTGCTTGGCCCTAATTCTCTTCCGTATATAAATGTAGAATTTGTAACTCATGAATAAATGGTTCACATGTGTTCAGTTTACATTAAGGTTCACTTTAACAGGTTACTATTGATTGTAACTCATGAATAAATGGTTCACAAGTGTCCACTTTACATTAAAGGTAACTAATACTGGAATTAAATTTTTCATTATTAATATCTCATTAAGCTATGGTTGTGCTCTTATGTTTTATTTTCAAAATAAAGTTTGAATTTCATCTTGATAAACAAATCAATCAGGTTTATACACTGCTGTAGATAGGCATCATCAGCTTTTTGCAGTGTATCACAGGTAATACAGTAACTTCTGGTAACTTTCTGTGGAGAAAACCACAATCAATTGTTGCTGCATCATGAAATAAATGGGGAATCTGGTTTTGAGTGGCTCATTATTTGGCAGGTATTGCGTTAAAGTCGCCCTTATTATTCATGCAGTTATAATTTCTTATCAGTGATTTATAATGCATTTGTAAATTACTTATTAGTCATTAACAAACACCTTTATAAACCATTTACAAAGGGAACCTCAGTGTAAAGTGTTACCATTATTATTTTATTATTATTTAATCAGGAAGGTCCCATTGAGATACAATATCTATTCTATCAGGGAGTCCTGGTCGATATTCTTTTTTAATTGTTATTTATTTATTAAATCCTGTAAAAAAAATTTTTAAAAAATGGAAGTGAATAGTGACTGCCATTCTGTCTAATAAGATTTGTAGTGAGTAAATATCTTTTTAATGTTTTATATATTTATGGCGTTTTGCAGACTTGATTATGTGAGTTTTAAAAATGATGTTCCACAAACATCAGTGTGACCCTCCGTACACTGAAGAACCATGAATATTTTATACCTCACATATAAAGTATTCTTCAGGGATGTTGTATTCTGCCCTGCACTGTTGGTCTACTTAGAGGTTGCTAAGACCATAATGAACATCTAAGATTCAAAAGCGAATCTACGCTACTTTTAAAAAGTAAGATTTCCTCTTTCAGAAACATTAAAAGACTGTACTTTTGAACAAGAACTTGAAAAATGTAAAACATAGATGTTATGGCATTTAATTAAAAATCTGCACTATTTCTGGGTCACTGTTCAAATAAGGTAATTATGACATTTATCATGTGACTCCTTTGCACAAAAGGTCAGATGTTCTTCCTTTCCAAGCTCAAGCTCAACATGATCATTAGGTTTTACCCAAACTTTTGGAGGTCATGCAGCTCAAGTACTGCTGCCGCAAAAGCAAAAAAAGGGTCAAACCAAATACTAAGAAAATCTGATGAACTGACTTTTCCCATAGTGGCCTCAGACATTTGGCCCCCCTCTGTATTTAGTATTGACATCTTTGTAAATGAGTCTTACATTTGAAATTCATTATACATTTCCAGATCCTTAGAATTCCAGATTTTACAGCATGCATTTTTGATGTTTAGTTTTATGAGAAATGATGAAAAATCAGTGACTAATATTCTATTTTATGTCCAACTTTGAATTATACGATATTATATATATATATATATATATATATATATATATATATATATATATATATATATATATATATATGCGCCACTAACGAGTCATAGAAGTCATAAAAATAAGATAGATAAAACAGATAAGATAAAGATAATAAGATAAAAGCTGTGTAGACTAATTTATAGACACTGACTAATTTATCTATATACATATTATACCAGAAACCTTCTAAAATAAGACTGTAGTTACATAAAGCCTTGAGAAATGCATATTAAAATATAGATAATATTAGAAATATATTAAAATCACTATATAATATTAATATCAAGATACTGAATAACATTTAATTATTTACCCCCACTGCATCTTAATAAGTTACAGTGTCTGGATTTAAGCTTCAAATAAATACTCCATACAAGTTTTCAGGGACATGGCTTATTATATTCAATACTGAAATAAAAAATGTGATTCTATCAGATTTTATCCCACCTCGCTTTCAACAGTACAAGTTGAAAGGATCAAGTCTATTTTTGAAATGACACCATGTCATTTGAAATTTCATGTCTTTGTGTTGTTGTGAAAGCTTTTACATTTCTTTGAGACAGACATTTCCTATAAGTACCACAATGGTATCAAACCCTTCATTAAAGAACAAACAAAAAATGAATGGAGAAGTCCTGTTGAGAAAGCTTTGCTTTGTAGTGCTTACCTCCTGAATCTGAAATGAACACTTAAAAGCGAGCTTTTAAGCACAGGAGTTAACTCTCATTTTCATAGGAATGTGAAGTCTTTGACCTAATGCAGTCATACTGAACAAAGGAACGCTGTTTGTAATTAGAAATGGAGATTAAGCTCTGTGATTTTTATCAAAGACTTCAGATGGGCTTAGAGTTTCATTACGTTGATGAATTTTACTTGGTTCAATCGCAGACGATTTCTTGCTGGTTATCTTAAGCTATGGTTTGCAGATCTTTGCAGTTTATTTTTTAAGCACAACATGAGTAGTGCACAGAATAACAATAAGCGCTCCCTGACAGTTTAGCTTTGTTTATAACTGATATAAAAGCCTATGACAGAGATCCAAAATTTTTGTGAGAGTCACATATAGATATACTAGCAGTTCAGTACAGCCACGTTTTCCTCCTGATTTAGAAAACGATGCGAATAAGCCTATATGTTTTGCTTCCTAGTCTTCCTCAGAGCATGATATAGGCACCGTCTGTGTTTGATGTTAGAGGTCTGCTCCATTCATGTGTGAAATTCTCCACCTCTGGAAAAATCAAATACATAAACCCATTAAAACTTGTGTGAGTTGCCACAGGGTAAGTCCGCACCACTGAGAGTGCATCTTCTCTCCCTTGGACTTTTGGAGAAAATGTCAAGCCATCTTTAAAGTAGAGAAAAAATGACGAGAAAACATTAATTATTTCACAGCTGGCACTTAGCTTGATTCTGTTCGCTCATTCACTCATCTCATAATGACTTGCTCATTTAGATTAGACTTAAATCAAATCTAAATGGGATAGCTCATTTACATCAGTGGATTTCAACCAGAGTCCAGTGGGCTTAAAATTATATATGTGTATATATCTCACAGAAGTGAGTACACCTCTCACATTTTTGTAAATATTTTATTATATCTTTTCATGTGACAACACTGAAGAAATGACACTTTGCTACAATGTAAAGTAGTGAGTGTACAGCTTGTATAACAGTGTAAATTTGCTGTCCCCTCAAAATAACTCAACACACAGCCATTAATGTCTAAACCGCTGGCCACAAAAGTGAGTACACCCCTAAGTGAAAATGTCCAAATTGAGCCTAATTAGCCATTTTCTCCCCCCGGTGTCATGTGACTCATTAGTGTCACAAGGTCTCAGGTGTGAATGGGGAGCAGGTGTGTTAAATTTGGTGTTATTCAGAGGTGTCAAGTAACGAAGTACAAATACTTTGTTACCTTACTAGAAAATTACTTTACTGGAGTAATTATTTTTCAGCTGACTTTTTACTTCAACTCCTTACCGTGTGTTCACACCGCCGCCGGCGAGAGCGTCAACATTCGCCTTGGCCGCCCTGCCAATAACGCTGTACTGTTCGTTCAAACCGCCGCCTATGGAAGGCCAAAAGTGCCAAAACGTGTAAAACTGACGTGTTAACGCGTCAGTTTCACACTTGTGCAGTTTTGTGAAAAAAAAACATGGGGAGAAAATAGAAACCATGGAACTTTACCACCACCTGCTGATGTGGCGTTCTTGCACAAGCAGAGTTTCACACGCTTTGGCCCTTTTGGACTTCCATAGTCGCCGACTGGAGGGTCAAAGCAGAGCCAAAGAAAATGACGAGTCGCGTCAACCAATCGGAAGCCTCTCAAGCGAGGACCTCTACATTCTAATTGGTTGCCGCCGAACCGCGTCATAGCTCATTACCATAAAGTTAACCTTTCAACTCTCCTCGACACTCTCACCGGAGCTCGCCGCCGGCTCTCTTTGAAAATGAATGACTAGCGTCACTTTGACGCTCTCCGCCGGCGGTGTGAACACACAGTTACATTTTCACTCAATTATCTGTACTTTCTACTCCTTACATTTTAAAAATAGCCCGTTACTCCTATTTCATTTCGGCTTTTCATTCCGGCTTGGAAAAAAAAAAAAAAAAAAAAATATCTAGATAAATCGTGCCATCTGGATAGAGTGAATTTGATTGTGGTTGGATGAGAAGTATAAACATATACCATTCTGACACCCTATTGGTTTGTATGCGATCCATCGCGCCTGCACGTCACAAATCAGGTCACACTCCAGCAAGACGGGCAGTGTTGGGGGCCGTTACTAAAAAAATATTATTTCTTAAAAGTTATTATTTCTCCACTGCTGGCTCATTTAGGCTATCAAACGGGTGCTTTCTCTTCTTCGTCCTCCAAAAAATTAAGTTAGGTAACTTAGTTCGGTAGAGAGACTAAATTAGCGTATACACCGGTTTTTAAACTTTGTTTTAGCGCGACCCTTTTTATTTATGTGACCCATAGTCATATAACGTTACAACCATTTAGCTAAACACGCCAAAACGAATTAACGTTAATTTAAAATGAAACAAGGTAAACCTGCGTAAAGTGGAGCAGTGCTCTTGCTGAATGGCACAGATTGAATTATGGACTATTGTACCTTTTATATGTTTTTTTTTTTAAACTGTATTTAATATTTTATAACGAACAAGCTGCAATGTCACGTTTCCAGTGCTTTCTTGTGTGTGCGCGAGGCGCAGGCGCGATCAAACAGCTGTCTTTGCAGGGGACTTGCCTCGCCGTCATGGCAACGGTTCGTGGCGTGGCCAGGTCAGATTACGTCAGAGTTTGTTGCCGTTTGTTGGATGCTAGATGACCAAACAAACGCCCATTAAACATGTTCAGTCTGGTAAAAACAGACTCCGACCAACGCCAGCAGGGTTATCACACCTATCCAACAAACTCCAACAGACGAGTTTACTGGCATTTGTCGGTGCTTTGTTAACTGAAACAGCTGAAAACTACCGCATTTGGCGGGTTGGCGGGTGTTAATGTCAAGCCAAGCCCTGATTGTTACTAAGCCTGCCCTGGGTACACCAAAACTACCTGCAATTTTCTTGTCCATTGCCCTCACAGATTCCTGCAGTTAAGCTTGGATGTACATTTACATTCCAATAAAGGTCATAGATGACATGCCTCTGAAGTTTGACTTTTTGCACCATTACAATACTTAGGCAACTAGTCATCATATCTTCCACTCCACGGAACACATGTTAATGCTCAGTAGTACGCATATATGGTGCTTTGATGTATTTGCATTGTACTAAAATGCATTCATTTTCAATGGGCATATATGCGGCTGAAACGGGTAGCCTAGTGCATCCCAAATCTTTCATTAACACTTTAATATAACACTAGATGAGTAAAGTTCGTAGACAAACTTTAAGTTGTCTTGAAAAAGCCTAGAAGGTCTGGAGTAGTTTAAAAGCTTGAAGTTTGAAGCTTTTTAGTTTGAAATAGTTTAAGTTTTAGTTTAGTAGTTTAAAAGCTAGATAATGTGTAAGTAAGTATGAGTGAGTGTGTAGATATAGTTAGTTAGTTAGTAAGTTAGATAATAAATTAGATAGATAATTAGTAAGTTAGATAGATAGATAGTGATATAGTTAGTTACATTATAAGTTAGTTAGATACTTAGTAAGTTAGATAGTTAGATATATAGTAAGTTAGATAGTTAGATGGTTAGTAAGTTAGATAGATAGTAAGATAGATGGATAGTAAGTTAGTTTATGAGTTTGAATGGCTCAGTAATAATACATAGAATGGAAGCTTCATTGAGTTTAATGGGCTTCAGTTTGTTTTGATTTGAATTTGAGTTAGTTATATAGTTAATTAGATAATAAGTTAGATAGTTAGATAATAAGCTTGATAGATAGTTATATAGTTAGTAAGTTAGATAGTAAGTTAGTTAGATAGTAAGTTAAATAGTTAGGTAGATGGATTGGAAGTTAGATAGATAGATAGTTAGTTAGTTAGAAAGTTAGTTAGTTAGTTTATGAGTTTGAATGGCTCAGTAACATTCCATGACCCGACAAACGCCGATTTAACATGTTCAGTCGGGTGAAAACCAACTCCGACCAACGCCAACAAACGCCACAGACGCCAACCGGGGTTTCACACCGATCCAACAAACTCCAACAGACGAGTTTGTTGGCTGTTGTCGGTGCGGTGTGAATTGGCCTTAATAGTACATAGAATGGAAAGTTCATTGAGTTTAATGGGCTTCAGTTTGTTTTGATTTGAATTTACATTTTAATATAACATTATAGTCATTATGGCCTTTAGAAAAATGTTTTTTTTTGTTTTTTTTTGAGGAGGTGGAGTGCACAATAGGCCCCTGTGGCGCAGCCTAAGCTTTTGTCCTTAATAGCATTTTTTTCCCTATATTACTTTTACTTTTATACTTTAAAGTAGTTTTGAAACCAGTACTTTTACACGTTTACTTGAGTAAAAAGTTTGAGTTGATACTTCAACTTCTACAGAAGTATTTTTAAATCCTAGTATCTATACTTCTACTTGAGTAATGAATGTGAATACTTTTGACACCAGTGGTGTTCTCGCTCTCTCTCATACTGGTCACTGGAAGTTCAACATGGCACCTCATGGCAAAGAACTCTGGGGATCTGAAAAAAAGAATTGTGATGGTATAGTCTATAAGAAGATTGCCAGAAACTGAGCTCCAGCACGGTGGCCAAGAGCATACAGTGGTTTAACAGGACAGTTTCCACTCAGAACAGGACTCGCCATGGTCGACCAAAGAAGTTGAGTGCACGTGCTCAGCGTCATATCCAGAGGTTGTATTTGGGAAATAGACATATGAGTGCTGCAGAGGTTGAAGGGGTGGGGGGTCATCTTCTCAAGAGTGCATCTTCTCTCCCTTGGATTTTTGGAGAAAATGTCAAGCCATCTTTAAAGTAGAGAAAAAAATGATGAGAGAACATTAATTATTTCACAGCTGGCACTTAGCTTGATTCTGTTCGCTCATTCACTCATCTCATAATGACTTGCTCATTTAGATTAGACTTAAATCAAATCTAAATGGGATAGCTCATTTACATCGGTGGATCTCAATCAGAGTCCAATGGGCTTAAAATTATATATATATATGTGACCCGTGCTGGCAAAATGAGTAGCAAATTTTCAAAAATTAGTTCTAGTTATTTTCACAATAGCAACAAAAATCCCTGTTTATAACACCTAGTTTGGCACACACCTCATTAAAACCAAATATCTATAGAAAAATATATGTATTCAACCTTTTTTTCCCAGTATTTTACTTCAATATTTTGAAGTACTGTAATTCTGTTTATATGTATATCGTGAGCGTGCACTGTCTGAGGCGTCTTTGTGTGAGAGTTTTGAGTCTGTCCGAAAATATACAAATAAAAATGTTTAATTGCTATTTGAAGCATTTGGATCACTAGATGAGGGCTTAATGAACTCATTTTTGTGAAAACCTCTATTTGGTGTTTTAATTAACCCCCTCATCATCTGTTGAAGAACCAGGATTCCCACAGTCTTGAAAACCTGGTTATTTGAGAAAGCCTGATTTTAAAAATGTGATTTCTAGACCTGGAAAATGCATGTAAATGTAAATTTTGGCATCAAAAGCAATAGTAATGAGGATAATAGCATGCATTGGTGCAGTTTTGTGAGTCTGTATTGGAGATACAGAAAAGAGCTGGCAAGAATCTTGATATGACAAAGCCTCACACACAATTATAATGAAATTTATACATCTACCAACATGTACAAATAATGTGTACTAAATAGGAATAGAGTCTCATCTCTTCTCAAGTGCATAGTAAATTCGTTTAAAAGAGGATAATATGTGACATGATAATTGTGATTTAGATTCCTGCAAATATAATGCACATTTTTATGACTCACCTTTCCATTCACCCACACAGCGTGTATTCACTTTCAATTAATTTTTCACATTCAAATGTGTGTGGAATCACAACCTTGGTTTTGAATAGCAAAAAAAAATAAAAAATGGACATGAAATCCCAAAAAGCCTTGTGAATGAATGGTTGGGGGACAGTGCCAGCATAACATATTAATGAATCAAATATTTTGATTCATAATATACACAGCCTCAATAGGTAACACTTCAGAATACTGTTCCAGCATTAATGAAGGATTGGAAAATATTACAGGTCTTATACAAGAATGCTGAATGAAAAAGAACACAGTTGTGTTTTTAAGTTTAAAAGTTGAAGTACGTTGTAAAAACAAGTGCGACACACCTTGTGAGAGATGCTGAAAAAGCGAGACGTGGCACAACAGTCAACAGCCACTTTCGACCTCTTCCAGAGGTAGTTGAAAACGCATTTGACTGGATTGCGTTTGTAGTGTAAAGGCTAATGTGGTGTAACGACTGAGACAAATCAGACACAATTATTTGTTATAGTTAACCAAAAATAGTTTAAAGCTCACTCTGGGGTCTGTCCTCCAGTCCCCGAGAAGTTCTCAGTTACAAGTTTTAATGTGCTAAAGAATGTTGGTTGCCACATGGAAGAGCAAAGAGACTCACAGAAAACCTGCATCTTTCCAACAGAAAACAGACTTTCCTGCATTAATTTATAGACAGACTGTTCTACAAATTAACATGCATATCCACAGGAAATGGTATCCATTATAACTGTTTGTTGTAGTGTACTCAGTATTGTAGTCACATGTTTTATGATACATTTAAGGTAACTTCAATTATGCCATGTTTATCAAGAAAATTTAAATGTTTGTGTATGCGATATGTCGATACCTGTGCAACACATCAGTATTACAAGAATCTTTAATAGTTCTTCTTCAAAAACTCAGCCAGTTAATTTTGCTCGGTTGTAAAAGCCCTGACAGGAGGCGTGTTGTCGCCCGGAAATACAACATCTTCATTGGTCAGGTCAACCCTAAGAGGTGTGACTTTGAGCAGAGGTTAAAAGCCAGTGCACAACACCCCTCCCTCTCTTTTTCTTGCTTCATGGATGACTGAAGAGACCCCTTTTTGCTGCAGGCCTCTTTAGGCCTTTAGGCTTTTCCCCCACTTAGAGTCAAATAGAGTCAAACAGTTTAAAGGTGCCATTGAACGTTTTTTTTTTTACAAGATGTAATATAGACTAAGGTGTCCCCTGAATGTGTCTGTGAAGTTTAAGCTCAAATACCCCATAGATTTTTTTAAATTCATTTTTGTTAACTGCCTATTTTGGGGCATAATTAGAAATGTTTACATTTGATTCTGAATGAGTTTGAGGCTATGCTCCGTGGCTAACGGCTAATGCTACACTGTTGGAAAGATTTATAAAGAATGAAGTTGTGTTTATGAATTATACAGAGTGCAAGTGTTTAAAAATGAAAATAACGATGGCTCTTGTCTCCGTGAATACAATAAGAAACAATGGTAACTTTAACCACATTTAACAGTACATTAGCAACATGCTAACAAAACATTTAGAAAGACAATTCACAAATATCACTAAAAATATCATGTAATCATGTATCATGTCAGTTATTATTGCTCCATCTGCCATTTTTCGCTGTTGTCCTTGCTTGATTACCTAGTCTGATGATTCAGCTGTGCACATCCAGATGTTCTGCCCTTGTCTAATGCTTTGAACATGGGCTGGCATATGCAAATATTGGGGGCGTACATATTATTGATCCCGACTGTTACGTAACAGTCGGTGTTATGTTGAGATTCGGCTGTTCTTCAGAGGTCTTTTAAATAAATGAGATTTATATAAGAAGGAGGAAACAATGGAGTTTGAGACTCAATGTATGTCATTTCCATGTACTGAACTCTTGTTATTCAACTATGCCAATATAAATTCAATTTTTTTCTAGGGCACCTTTAAGTTGTTTCATATTACTTCATACAATGCAGAAGATCCTGGCTACAACTTCGGACCGAATCATCAAGATTTCTCTTCAGCCTGCAGATCTGATGCTCCTCAGCCTAAAGGCATCTTGCAAGTATCGTATTAGAACACTAAACAGCGATTTAGTATTAATTTGTAAACCACCTGTGTTAGCAAAGGTGTTTTATTACTGAGGAAACTGATGATTCTTTTCCAGATTGTCTTTGACTTTTTCCCATAGGGAAAACTACGTATGTGTGTGACCTGTGTGTATGTTATGTGTTTGTTAGTTTAGTTATGTGTTTGTGAGTAAGTTAATAAAGATTGTGCACAATACATGTTTGGTTCTGACTCTGTCTGCTGATAAATTGCCTCTTAAATGATTTAGATCTTTACTACATTCTCTGAGTACTGTACAATAAGAATGTTGTTTTTCCATAACCTGTAAATGAACATTTCTTAGAATTAATAAACAATTAACACTGTGTTCACTGGACGAACAGGCTAATTGATTGTAATATTCATTTTAATGTAGCTACATCAAGTTAATCTGATTAACTGATTCACATGTTCATAATTAATCATAATTAATAATCATAATGAGTTATGAATAATTATTAATATTTCCCCTTTAAGTTAATTCGCTACAGTGGTCAAATGTGTTCGAACAACCACAAAGTCCACCTTCTTTCTGCCTACTGACCTGCGTAAACATATGGAAAGCACGCTAGCCAGATGGGAATTAAACTGTCGGCTGAAGACCCAAGTTTGGTTTAAGGAAAAAAAACATACCAAGCACAATGTTCTCTCATCAGTTTTCCATCGTCTTTTGCGTACAAACTACGTGAGCTTATTTTGTCCATTAGATTGAAAGATCTGAAAAAGCCCATGCATTTAACCGCACATAGACCTTCCCCTTGAAGAAATAAGACCAGAAGTGGATGAAAGAGATTAAAACACCAGGTGTATACACCAGGTGTCCCTTGTCTACTTGTGATCCGATTGACCAAAACGCATCTTAATACCAGGCGTAAACAGGGCCTAAAAAACTCACACATGTGCAAGACGCTAAAGAGGCAGCAAAATGCGTCACGATGATCAGATGCGTCCGTTTAGCCCATGTTTACAAAGAAAAATTAAAAACAGCAGTGCAGTGCAAAAAAAAAGCCCTTAAAGTTTAATCTGTCAGTTGTCTTGAACAGAGCCTGGGGATTGTTGTACGCAGTTTCAGGTCTGTGTGGGATTCAGATGCGTCTCATCAACACCACAAAGCCTGAGGCAAGCCAAGCTTTCTCTGATTGGATACTGTCTGACAGGTCGAGCTCCAGTTGTGGTTCCCAATCACGACTGCGAGGGTGTAATCAGTGGCTCAGAACTGAAAGGATAGCAAATTACCAGATCATCTCCCATTTCTCCCAAATCACATTAAGTTCTTATACAATGTCATGCTTTTGCTGTCTGGCAAGGAAATGACTGAACTGTTATTTGCTGCTTAGATTTCACAAGGAGGGTCATTTCTTTCAATAACAGTTTGATTCAGCGTTATGATATCACAGATTTGGCATATTCTTATGCCACATCTGCAGGTTTGATCCTGCTCAAAGCTTTGAAACAGTGGTTGTGCTGACCCTCCATGGGCACTTTAGCTCATGAATATTTAACAATGGACATGAATACTGAAATGTGCCTGTGGCTATAGGCACCTGTTAACAGCCCTGATTTGGGAAGCAGGAAAGCCAAAAAAAGTTACTTTTATTAAAAAATTTAAGATGGGCTTGTTGGCATGTAAAATAAGGAATTTTAATTGACATTATTCATGACCTTTTTTTGCATCTTAAAGGGGACCTATAATGCCCCTTCTACAAGATGTAATACAAGTCTCTGGTGTCCCCAGAATGTGTCTGTGAAGTTTCAACCCCAAATACGCCACAGATCATTTATTATAGCTTGTCAAATTTGCCCCTATTTGGGTGTGAGCCAAAACACACCGTTTTTGTGTGTATCCCTTTAAATGCAAATGAGCTGCTGCTCCCAGCCTGCTTTTTCCAGAAGAGGGCGGAGCTTTAACAGCTCACGCTTTGGTTGCTCAACAACAACAAAGCAGGAGAATCTCACGCAGCCAAAATGACGATTGTCAGTAACGGTGTTCAGCCTTACATTGTTCAAACTGGAGTCGAACACTGATGGAGAGACTCAGGAAGAAGTTACAACTTTTATAATGCAACTGGACGTTTCTGAATGGTTAGTGGATACATTCACGTTGTTGCTGTGGAATTGATTCAGCTCATCGACTAGCATGTGCCGTCATCTTAATCTTTTGTGCAAATCCAGCATTGAATTGAACCTCGCTTGTGAAGCAGTCCGGCGTAAAATGACGGTATAGTAACAACACTCTACTACCACAACTCTTCCTCTTCTCTAAAGCAGCCCAACATGGCCTCGCCCCCTTTGTTGCATGTTCTCGGGGACAGGGTTTATGTAAATTTTAGGGTCAGTGATGGCATTAACCCGGGAAGAAGCTTGTTGTAGTGAACTTTGAACGTCAAAACTTTGCAGACGTTGTTTATGCTCTAACAGCAACATTACACATACTAAAGATAAAAATGTAAAATCATAATCAACAACCCCTTTAATTTAGTCAAGTAGAACAGAGCTGCAATAAATCTACAACACTTCATCAAAATAAATAAATAAATAAATTCTATTCAAGTCAAACTATTATTTAACATCAATCAACCTAAATTCATCAACAAAACCTAATTTAAGGGTCAGATTAGGTAGAAATAGCTCCATTGCAGGTTACATACCACTTTTTACTGTGAGTAACTTGTATGGTATCAGGCTGAAATGAAGCTGGGACAGATGAAATATATTTGCCTCTTGAGCATTCTGACAGCTTTATTTTTCATGTATTTTGTTATCAGTACAACCTGACCTTGGCAGATGGATGATCCCTGACTGAAGCAGTGAACCCTTCAAAACAAAAACACAGATATGTGTACTAAACTGCTAGGAGACAGAAAGAAAAAAACACAAATGAAAATACAGGCACTCGCTGCTCTTTTTTACATTTTATTGAATTCAGTGAAGCAGGTTCTAGTTGTTAGGCTTGTTTCAAAAAAATTTAACATAAATGAATAACATATATATATTCATATTTCTTGCTATTTTCACAGCATTAATCTAAAAGCCTAAATTCTTAAAGCCTAAATCTAAATGATTACAGAGACTGTAACATAAGCAATTAGGTGTTATAAGAGAGATATTTAAAGGGATAGTTCACCCAAAAATAAAAATTCTGTCATCTCTGTCAGAGATCTGCTTGGTTACAAACATTCTTCTAAATATCTTCCTTTGTGTTCAGCAGAACAAAGAAATCCATACAGGTTTGGAACAAATTGAGGGTGAGTAAATGATGACAGAATTTTCATTTTTGGGTGAATTATTCCTTAAAGGACAAAGAAGGTGAAACCACACTAAGAAAATTAATCTTTCACCATTGCTGACACAAATTTGTGTTTTTGAGTGTTTTACTTTGACTATTCATAATGTTCTCAGCTGTCAGATGAGTGACTGGAAATGATTATTTCGTGTCAGACCCCTGCTGATGTAAGTTTATGTCATAATGCAGCCATATTATGGTGTGACTATAATTGGATTCACTCAGGGTAACAGAAAGCATAATCCAGAAATTTAAAAAATGACATATTAAAGGTGCCATAGAACTTTTTAAAAAAAGATGTAATATAAGTCTAAGGTGTCCCCTGAATGTGTCTGTGAAGTTTCAACTTAAAATACCCCATAGATTTTTTTTTATTCATTTTTTAACTGCCTATTTTGGGGCATAATTAGAAATGAGCCGATTCAGGGTGTGTGGCCCTTTAAATCTGGTGCTCCACTCCCCAAGAGCTCGCGCTTGCCTTAAACAACATATAAAAGTTCACACAGCTAATATAACCCTCAAAATGGATCTTCACAAAGTGTTTGCCATGCAGCATGTCTAATCGCGTAAGTACAGTGTTTATTTTGATGTTTACATTTGATTCTGAATGAGTTTGAGGCTGTGCTCCGTGGCTAACGGCTAATGCTACACTGTTGGAGAGATTTATAAAGAATGAAGTTGTGTTTATGAATTATACAGACTGCAAGTGTTTAAAAATGAAAATAGCGACAGCTTTTGTCTCTGTGAATACAGTAAGAAACGATGGTAACTTTAACCACATTTAACAGTACATTAGCAACATGCTAACGAAACATTTAGAAAGACAATTTACAAATATCACTAAAAATATCATGTTATCATGGATCATGTCAGTTATAATTGCTCCATCTGCCATTTTTTGCTATTGTTCTTGCTTGCTTACCTAGTCTGTTGATTCAGCTGTGCACAGATCCAGACGTTACTGGCTGCCCTTGTCTAATGCCTTTCATAATGTTGGGAACATGAGCTGGCATATGCAAATATTGGGGGCGTACACCTCGACTGTTACGTAACAGTCGGTGTTATGTTGAGATTCGCCTGTTCTTCGGAGGTCTTTTAAACAAATGAGATTTATATAAAAAGGAGGAAACAATGGAGTTTGAGACTCACTGTATGTCATTTCCATGTACTGAACTCTTGTTATTCAACTATGCAAAGATAAATTAAATTTTTGAATCTAGGGCACCTTTAAAGAGCTGAAATTTTTACGACTGATGAGATCATACCAGTATGAATGCCAAAATGAAATGACACTTTTTACACAAATTAATTAAAAAAACTGCTGAGATTGTTGATTGGGTTACTTGTCATATCAAATCCTTTCTATTTTCCATCTGCTTTTAAGAAAACAAAGAATATGCCCTGTGTCACAGTCCTTGTTTCCCTGAGAGAGATTCAGCTAAATTATTTATTTGCTGTGTAAATTTCACAACTAAAACACACAGCTTCCCCTCTGAGCTCAAATCCCAGACATACTTTGAAGAATCATTCTGCTTTTGCCTTCTGGCATTGAATGAAAAGTCATAGAAGCAAATGCTAACACCTATAACACATTTTTTTTTTTACTTTTAGTGGCTTTTGTATAATTGACTAGATAATTGCAGCAATCCATTGTGCCAGCACTTGTCGATCCTGCAGGAAACATGACATTTTCCTTATCTACTATGGTTTCTCTATTGTCCCTGCTATTCAGCTCTTCAACCCTCCTTTGGGGTTTCATTGATAATTATAATCTGCAAAAACACGAGGAAACAATCAATATAAACATGTTAATGTGGTTTACGACATGCACTTCAAAAGTCTTTAAACTTCAATGACCCAAAGAACTCAAGACTGGTGTTGTCACAGGTCTGGAAAAACAATGCTAAAATCAAATAAGAAAATGCAACTAATTTATAATCATAGCCAGAATAGCTAAATAAATTAACTTTTAAAGGGAAAAAATAACATATCTTTTGTTATTAAAGGTGCCCTAGAATTAAATATTGAATTTATATTGGCATAGTTGAATAACAAGAGTTCAGTACATGGAAAAGACATACACTGAGTTTCAAACTCCATTGTTTCCTCCTTTCTATATAAATCTCATTTGTTTAAAAGACCTCAGAAGAACAGGCGAATCTCAACATAACACCGACTTTTACGTAACAGTCGGAATCATGAATATGTATGCCCCCAATATTTGCATATGTCAGCCCATGATCGAGGCATTAGACAAGAGCAGAACGTCTGGATGTGCACAGCTGAATCATCAGACTAGGTAAGCAAGCAAGAACAACAGCGAAAAATGGCAGATGGAGCAATAATAACTGACATGATACATGATAACATGATATTTTTAGTGATATTTGTGAATTGTCTTTCTAAATGTTTCGTTAGCATGTTGCTAATGTACTGTTAAATGTGGTTAAAGTTACCATCGTTTCTTACTGTATTCATGGAGATGAGAGCCGTCGCTATTTTCATTTTTAAACACTTGCAGTCTGTATAATTCATAAACACAACTTCATTCTTTATAAATCTCTCCAACAGTGTGTAATGTTAGCTTTAGCCACAGAGCACACCCTCAAACTCAATCAGAATCAAATGTAAACATCCAAATAAATACAATACTCAGTATGCATGACGAACACTTTGTAAAGATCCATTTTGAGGGTTATATTAGCAGTGTAAACTTTGTTTATGGACTGTTTAAGGCAAGCGTGAGCTCCGTGGGCGGGGAGCGTGAGCATTTAAAGGGGCTGCAACCTGAATCGGCACATTTCTAATTATGCCCCAAAATAGGCAGTTAACAAAAATGAATTAAAAAAAATCTATGGGGTATTTTGAGCTGAAACTTCACAGACACATTTAGGGGACACCTTAGACTTATATTACATCTTTTAAAAAGAAGTTCTAGGGCACCTTTAATGTCAAAGGCAGAGCATCTCTATAATATTTTGTTATAAATCCATGTTACTTGGTAGAAAAATAATATTTTCAAGCAGGTTTCTGAACTCTCACTGTCTGCTATTGGTCAGATATACAGAGAGCCCCGCCCACAAACACATAATTTGTTGGCGTAATGGTTAGTTGGAATGCTGAAACAGAGCTAGTGTTCACACTTTTTGGTGAAATCAAACTACAAATGGCTTATATCCGATTTACCATGCCGTCATTTTACGCTGGACTGCTTCACAAACGAGGGTCAATTTAGTGCTCGATTTGCATAAAAGATTAACATGACGGCACATGCTAATCGATGAGCTGAATCAACTCCACAGCAACAACATAAATTTATCCACTAACCGTTCAAAAACGTCCAGTTGCATTCTATAAGTTGTAACTTCTTCCTGAGTCTCTCCTTCAGTGTTCCACTCCGGTTTGAACAATGTTACACCGTTACTGACAATCGTCAATTTGGCGGTGTGAGATTCTCCAGCTTTGTTGTTGTTGAGCAAACGAAGTGCGAGCTGTTAAAGCTCCACCCTCGTGTTTTTGCTCATACCCAAATAGGGGCAATAATTATAATAAATGATCTGTGGGGTATTTTGAGCTGAAACTTCACAGACACATTATGGGGACACCAGAGACTTATACTACATATTGTAAAGGGGGCATTATAGGTCCTCTTTAACAAAACAACAACAAAAAGACATTTGAGCTAATTCAACACCATTTTTAGGTTATGAAGACAAAGATAATACTTTATCTGGATTAACTTGCACAGATTAATTGTTCACCACAAGATTAATAATGTGTGCTAACAAAGTAAATAGGAACAATTTTGATTTCCCCTATTCTGCGCTGCGCAAAAACGCAAGTTCAAAGACAAAACTCTAAAGATGGCTGCGTGCTTGTTTCTCTGGCACAGAAGGTCTATATGCAGTCACAAAATTGCAATACATATGTACAGCTTAAGTTGTTTATTTAAAATTGTTGATTGTGAACATTAAAACAACAATGGAAAATGGTCCCAAATGTTACAAAAATACATATACCATGTATCAAGCTTGTTTAAATGTGGATACAAAAATATTCAGTATATGTACACATGACTGTAAAGAATTTGGTTCATGCTTGTTGTGAATTTCTTATTTGAAATGTACCGTATGTTGCCCGTATAGCATGCGGTATGGACAAATATTACTCACTTTCACAGCACAAATACACAGTTAATATACACAACATCCAGTTCTTCTGCCGTGTGCTGACATATTAAGCTTCACCAAATAAATCTACAACAACCAGTGTATGTACACATCATTCCAAAACCAGACACAGCCTGTACAGCGCAACTGAATAAAATAGGCACCTTTTCCTAAGCACTTATATAAAGTTCACAAAGCCAGCTAACTTAAAGTGATATTTGATCTTTTATATATTGAAAATGACATTTTATTCAACTTCAACATATTTTTATAAGAATATACATTCTTTATTGTGACAGATGAGAGGTAATCTGGCTAATCACACATTTAACATTTAAAAAATTAAGTAATCGAACAATGTTGGGCAGTGGTTTGAGACTTAAATACATATATTTTACTACAACCTTTGCGAGACGCCCCATCTGTAGCATGGGTTAGTTCACCCAAAAATGAAAATTCTGTCATTTATTACTTACCCTCATGTCGTTTCACACCCGTAAAACCTTCGTTCATCTTCAGAACACAAATTAAGATATTTTAGTTCAAATCCGATGGCTCAGTGAGGTCTCCATAGGAAGCAATGTCAGTTCCTCTATCAAGATCCATAAAGGTACTAAAAACATACTTAAATCGGTTCATGTGAGTTCAGTGGTTCAATATTAATATTATAAAGCGACGAGAATATTTTTGGAGCACCAAAAATAACAAAATAAAGACTTATTTAGTGATGGCCGATTTCAAAACACTGCTTTTTGAAGCATCGGAGCACAGTGAATCAGTGTGCCGAATCATGATTCAGATCGCGTTTCAAACTGCCAACGGCTGAAATCACGTGACTTTCGCGCTCCGAACAGCAGATTCGACACACTGATTCACGGTGCTCTGATGCTTCCTGAAGCATTGTTTTAAAATCGGCCATCACTAAATAATTCGTTATTTTGTTATTTTTGGCACTCCAAAAATATTCTCATCGCTTTATAATATTAATATTGAACCACTGTACTTACATGAACTGATTTAAATATGTTTTTAGTACCTTTATGGATCTTGAGAGAGGAAGTGACATTGCTTCATATGGAGGCCTCATTGAGCCATCGGATTTCAAGTAAAATATCTTAATTTGTGTTCCGAAGATTAACACAAGGGTGTGAAACGACACGAGGGTAAGTAATAAATGACATAATTTT
Source organism: Chanodichthys erythropterus (assembly GCF_024489055.1). NCBI lineage: Eukaryota > Metazoa > Chordata > Actinopteri > Cypriniformes > Xenocyprididae > Chanodichthys > Chanodichthys erythropterus. Next base: position 7,510,321 of record NC_090243.1, read on the forward strand.
AATTTCTGGGTGAACTAACCCTTTAAAATTTATTTACTGTACATTCCCTTTATATATTATTAGATGTGACTGTACATAATTATTTTACACTCCACTGGAAACAAAAACATGAGAGACCACAATCCACACTGAACTACCTTGATGTGGCACTGACCCAGTTTGAGTCGCTTTCCGGAACTTCACAAGCCTTGATCTGGCTGCAAGTCCATCCCAATGAATAAAAACTGTGAGACAAGAGCATTGGTCTGACAGTATGGCCTGCATTTTTCATTTCCATTTAGCTTGTACATAAACACCAAAATCCTTCTACTTGAACAAGCACTGAAAGGACATGAAAATCTATTTTGTGTCACAGTACAATGGAGATGGTAAGTTTACAGATGCCACACCAATAATATTAGTGCAAAGACTTACAATGCACTCAAGTACCACTTCCACTGTTAGCATGAATTGGTCGACGTGTATTATTCATTAAGATTAATAATAAGCATTGTCAAAGTCCATGACAGTTTAATCAAGTTCCAACAGTGCCGTCCTTGGCAGGAACATTGATGTCACAATGGATAGTTTGTTCTTTGCACAAAAGGATTTGTCATTAGACCATAAAACCATCATGTCACTGCGATACATGGCACAATGACAGTAAAACAAGCATGCACATTGAATGTTGACACTGCTGGGATGACTGATCTGGAATGATAGTGCAGAGAAGGGCATTCGGCTTCCAAACGTGCCTACACACACACACACACAGATCTGAAAACATCGTCAAAAAAAAAAAAAAAAAAAATTATGAACAACATGTTTCAAAGAAACATCACATTTGGTCTCTACAGTGTATCTCCATATATTGGATATTCAACAATCCACTTTTGGTTGCCTTTTTGTTTTGTTTTTTTGTTTTTTAACTCACCTCATTAGCAAAAATATATAAGAGCAGTCCAGGTAGAGAATCCCTAACCTCTTTTTCCTACAACGTATCATCATTCATTCTTGACGATGCTGTTGCATCTGTGTCCTTGCTGAGCCAAGTCGGCATAAAATGACTGAAAAAGTCTGGAACTACAATATCTCTGCTTTCCAAAAGATCACCGTGGCTTTATTTACAGGTTTTATGTGTTGCAGAAGGTGATCTGATATTGAGTTTTTCATACGTACCTCGTCAATGACTTCTATGGCATCAAACTGCACTATATTCAGCAAAGATGTAAGGTTTAGTAGCTCATACCTCCAAAGAATTATATGTAGTAACTGAAATTCAGAACTATTTCAGTACCGGAACATCGTCATGGCCTCTCACAGTCTCATTCTGGTGTGACAATACCACGTCATTTTAGATGATAGGTTAGATTGTGATGGACGTTTCGTCCTGACACGCAGAGGCACGACGAGTCTTGGGGCTGCAGCGAGTCAACATGGAGATCTGCGTGCTGAAGTTGTTGCCGTTGCTGCCCATGGACGGGTGCTGGTATTTGGTGTCGGGACCCAGAAATCTTTCAAGGTGCCATCGTCTCCATTTCCTCTTGATTTCAGCTTGGACCTGAGAGACAAGATCCAATCCAATCAATTGGTGATGGATAAAATGCAGTCATGCTCTGCAGTTTCGTACAAAATTGAAAAAAAAAAAATCACATTAAAATGAGTTGAAAATGCCGTTTTTTTTTTTAAGTTTACAAATCGTGCACTATCGTAAAAGTGTTTTGAATTCATTACAGCATTGTGCAAGGAACCATGCATAAATAAATCTTTAATCATAATTTGTGTGAAAAGGAACAAAAATTGTTGGTGTTTTACTACCTCCAATGTTCATTTCACCTGAAAATGTATGACAAAATGTTCCCTGAGCAGTGTATTTTAGGTTTTCTAGAAATGTAGCCAAAGTCACATATTTCCAATAAGTCTGGATTGGTTTTAAGGTAAAACATCATTTTACACATAGAAAGCAGTATACGTTTGTGCAATAGCTGCTAAACTTTATCTGTGGTGCAGATAAAGAACACTTCAAATTATTTGAATGTACCTGGTGCTACAGCCTGCACCCGTGACCCTTTTATTTAATCTGTACAAGCAAGAAGCCCCAAGACGCTATGAACATCAATGCATATATCAAAGTAATAGGCCACCTCTGCCAGTACATCTAGAGCTATTTACAGCCTATGTGAGCTAACAGAATATAAGCCAATTACAGGCTTCCAGCGTTTTAGCTTTTAGCTTTAGAGAAATTGATTAAAACTTAAATATAGGAAGTGCCTTCTGATCAGTTGTGAATTAATGCACCTAAAACATTCCATCCATCCATCCATCCATCCATCCATCCATCCATCCATCCATCCATCCATCCATCCATCCATCCATCCATATCTTACCTCTCCATTCAGAAAACAGTAGAGTACAGCTACCACAAAACCCTGTTAAAACAAGTATCAAGTAAATCAACTTACTTAAACGTCACTGAAGTACAGTGTAGGCATTGCAAGGGTATTCATTCAAAGCATTACACACATGAATGACAATGTGCTAAATGTCTAGAGATTCCCACCAGATTGTATAACTGTGGACTTAAAATATAGGTTGGTGAGTCCTCCTGAAGCAGACATAAGTATATTTAACTAAGCAGGGCAGATCCTTCTTGAATTCATGCTAGTCACTCTGGTGGCTAAGAAACTTATAATTGGGGTATTTTTTGTCCCCAGAGCTTATATTTTTTTGTGGTTGTTTTTTAATATGAAGGTCACATTTGAAAACTTTCTACCATGCCTTCAAATTTGTTTTTTTAAAGATTTTATTGTTTTACTCAGTCTTGTTAAAAAAAAAAAAAAAAAAAAAAAAATATATATATATATATATATATATATATATATATATATATATATATATATATAAATTCATCTTTAAAGCTAAGATTATCTTAACAAAAAATAAAACATAAATAATTTCAATATTTATTGTATAAAAATGATTTAAATAAAACTGACTACAGCTGTGGCATTTTGTTTACCCTAATGAAGTTTTCTGAAAAGTATAATGAGAATACAAAATTATCATAAAATAAAATTAATAAAAAAGATTGTCATTTCTAATCAAGCTGTATTTATGTATATGTATTTAGGATACAAAAAAAGCATAAAATACCTTGCTAAGACAAAGGAGTCAAACATTTTGTTTAATTTTTTTTCTTCCACCACCATAATTTCCAACACAGAATGTCATTAAACACATTACATCATTTGATATGTGGTGGAAATGTCCATGATCTTAAATTAAAATGAATAAACTAATGAGTGTGAACGGTGTTTTTAAAAGCATTTATTTTCTAAACATCTGCAGGGTAAAAAGTGCCCACAGTTGAAGAAACACCCAATTATGCCATTAAAAAAAACAACAACAGCCAATAGCTAAAGTGTGTGAGACAGAGATTCTCTTCGGAGACTGTTTGAGGACCCCTGAGCAGTTCTACCAGACATCATTAAACTATTCTGCTATCTGAACAACAGTCCTACCATTAGCCTGAGAGCATTTCCTGTCACTTGGGACTATTGATATTTGGGCTCTACGTTTTGTTTTTACAGCTAGTTTGAGTGATTAAATCCTCAGACGTACCTGAAATGACCCAAGAATGAGGTCAAACACAAGCCTTAGTTCAGTTTTTATGTTCTCAGGAATGAAAGCGAATATGATGAAGTTTATCCCAAAGAGTGGAATCAACAAAAGTGTGGATTTTGCCAGCCTCCTATAGGAAAAGAGGAGAAAAAACATAAATAGCTTTATGCGATACTTTGGTGTCATTCATAACCTGCACTCAGCGTGGGGCTGAGAATGATATTATTACGAGGTAATATCGAAAAGCATGCTTTTGGAATAACAACATTACTGATGCTGGGTAGAAAATTGGAGGTGCTTAAGAAATGAGTCTTGTTTTGTGCGAACTGCATAGTGCAGAGCTACTCAAGGACAAAGGACATTAAATCATCCGAACAACGGCGGAGAGAGCCAGTGACATTTTAGATGATGAGATTGCAGTGCAGCCAGTTCTCACTCACTGCTAGAGAGACCAGCTAAAATATCCCCATATTTTATGCCTGTGTTAAAATTACATAAACTAAAATGTTTCTCATGTACCTCCCATCCTCACCCAGCCAAAAAGACCAGAATAGCTGGTCTACAGCAGAAGTTGTGCTTTAGAAGCTGATGTCCTCACCAGACTTCATATCTAATTTTAACCAACAAGACTCTTGTGGCTTTTGTTTTCTGCTGGTTTTGCTGGTCAGCCTCAGGCTGGTCTACCAGCTAGACCAGCACTTAGCCACTTTAACCAATCTTATCCAGCATTTAAATGGATAGTTTCCCCAAAAAATGAATATTCGATCATGATTTATTCATTTTCAAGCTTCAAAAAGGATACAAAAATTTAAAGTAAAAGTACACTGTAAAAATTCAAAAGTTGAGAAAACTTGAAAGTTTAAAGGATTAGTTCACTTATAAATAAAATTTTCCTGATAATTTACTCACCCCCATGTCATCCAAGATGTTCATGTCTTTCTTTCTTCAGTCGAAAAGAAATTAAGGTTTTTGATGAAAACATTCCAGGATTTTTCTCCTTATAGTGGACTTCAATGGGCACCAAACAGTTGAAGGTCAAAATTAGTTTCAGTGCAGCTTCAAATTGTTCTACACGATCCCAGATGAGAAATAAGGGTCTTATCTAGTGAAACCATCACTCATTTTCTGAAAAAAATTGAAAATTATATAAGTTTTAACAATAAATGCTCATCTTGAACTAGCTCTCTTCTTCTTCTTCTCTATTTGAATTCCAGCAGTGTAGACGCTGCTAAGTGCATTACTGCCCTCCACAGGCCAAAGTTTGAACTAATTGTTATATACTTGCACTAGCATATTGCATATAAAAATGAGTTCAAACTTTGACCTGTGGAGGGCAGTAATACACTTAGCAGTGTCTACACTGCTGGAATTCAAATAGAGAAGAAGAAGAAGAGAGCTAGTTCAAGATATGCATTTGTGGTTAAAACTTATATAATTTTCCATTTTTTTTTTCAGAAAATGAGCGATGGTTTCACTAGATAAGACACGTATTTCTCATCTGGGATTGTGTAGAGCTCTTTGAAGCTGCAGTGAAACTAATTTTGACCTTCAACTGTTTGGTGCCCATTGAAGTCCACTATAAGGAGAAAAATCCTGGAATGTTTTCATCAAAAACTTTAATTTCTTTTTGACTGAAGAAAGAAAGACATGAGCATCTTGGATGACATGAGGGTGAGTAAATTATCAGGAAAAGTTTATTTAAAAGTGAACTAATCCTTTAAGGCAACAAACTTCAGCAGATTTTTGAGTTTTCTCAACTTGTTTTTGTAGGAGATTTTTGAGTTTTCTCAACTTTTGTTGTATAAACTGAATACAAGTTGAGAAAACTCAAAAATCTGCTGAAGTTTGTTGCCTTAAACTTTTAAGTTTTCTCAACTTTTTATTTTTTTACAGTGTAGTCATATTACTCATTTCTTATATTCCATTGTATAAGTATTCTGAAGTCATACTACAGCTGTAAGGACTGAAGACTGAAATTTAAGTCGCTATTCACAGATAATCTTCATCTTTGCTGCAGTTCTCGAATCTCATTCACATTTGTCAAGATGTCTCACACCAGACTAACATCCTGCCTAACATCTCCTTTTGTGTCTCACAGAAGAAAGTAAGTTAAATGGCTTTTTGATGCAAGGGTGAGTAAATGATGACAGAATTTTCATTTTGTGTGAACTATTCCTTTTAAATTTCAAGCTGGTCTTCTCAGCAGAGTGAGGAGATTAATTCTGCCTTCCTGTGCTATCGGAAATTTGATAAATCCCACTTCTGAAGTCGTGATTATGAGCTCGTCACATTCAAGTTTCGAAATGGGATGGTGTTCATGTGAAATTTTTACTTAGGAAACTCGTATTTATGATAATTCCGAGAGCATGTGAAGGCAGCATTACAAAATTATTCTTATTTTAATGCAAAAACTCCAAAATACTTACGAATATTGGTTTGATTCATTTCTCCCAATGTCAGGACAGTTGATCTTCTGCCGCAGTATCCGGATGATACAAATGAACAGGATAAAGTTCATCTGTTGTTGGTGGAAAAACAAAATAACCAAATAGTGGGTGTTGTTATTTTGAACAGCTTCGTGTCGTGATTCAGCAAAGATTCCTGAAATCACTGAGGGGTCATAAAGTCAGTGGTCCTGAAGCACAGTGATTATTATTGCTTCTCGAAGAAAGCAGGGAATGACGTCTATTAGCAAAGATAAGTAACAAAACTACCTCCTTAAGATGGCAGCGAGATAGACAACATTAACTCTAAGATGGACTGTATTAAGACTGTTTACTTTCTGACCAGCAAAAACAAGCAGTAACTCTGCAATAGGCATGTCTGAGTGGAGGAAGACAAGAAGTGCTTCAGTATTCCAGCCTAAAATAGCAAAACCCAGACACTATAAATAAATTGACATAAACATTCGATTAGAGTGACGGATCTGTCTCTCTCTTTCATTCTCTCTCTCTCTCAATTGCTTCTCTCTTTCCCTTAAATCTCTTAAAAGAAAAGCTAAGAAAGGCTTTTAGGAATGTTTTTCACACCTGTCAGCCCTTATTGATGTTTCATGTATAATGTAAATCCATGGAGGGAAACATTGCCTGGCACATACGTCAACACGTTTTGTGTGTTACTTAAATCTTAACACTCATGACTATAAGGCAAATCATCATATTGTAAGGGTTAAAAACAAGCAGCAAAACTGAGAGGAAAAAAAAAGAGAGATGTGTATCTAATCACTTTTTGTAATCTGAGAGCTTTCAGTAATTATTACAGGGGAAATTATGTTACTTATGTGGAGGCAGATTAACCCATGGATTTGTAGGAACATAATAAAGATCATGAAAATTTGCCTTTTCTTTCAGGAGAAAGCAAAAAATTGACAAAATATACAAAAATTCCAAAGAAAAATAAAAATAAAAATAAAATAATATATAAAAAAATTACTATATAAAAATATAAAAGACTGATAATATATTAAAATATATAGAACATATAAAAATCAAAGCATTAATAAAACTATAGAAAAGAGAATGCACTAAAACTATATAAAATACAAACAAATGAAAATATAGAAAATAAAATATCTAAATATAAATTAAAAAATAATTAACAATTAAAAATAAATTTAAAAAGAATGCACTAAAATATATAAAATACTAAAGAATGAAAAACATATATACACTACCGCTCAAAACTTTGGGATTGGTAAGATTTTTAATGTTTTTAAAAGAAGTTTCGTCTGCTCACCAAGGTTTAATTTATTTAATTAAAAATACAGTAAAAACAGTAATATTGTGAAAAATTATTACAATTTAAAATAACTTTTCTATTTGAATATATTTTACAAAGTAATTTATTCTCGTGTTGGCAAAGCTGAATTTTCAGCTTCATTACTCCAGTCTTCAGTGTCACATGATCCTTCAGAAATCATTCTAATATGATGATTGTTACAGATCCCTTGTTTCCCTGGACTCCATTTCCCAGAATCCTCCTGTTCTCCACACCTGCACTCACTTCCCTCGTCAGTTCCTCATCATCACTCATCACCTGCACCTGGACTCTATTGTTAGCACTCCCTTTATATTGCACTCACTCCCTTCACTCCTCGTCCGTTCTCTGTTTTGTTAAGGTGTCTGTCTGTTGTTCATTGCCATTGTTTGAAGTAAAGTCTCTATTATCGTGGAAATCCGTATCTGCCTCATCTCTCTACCAGCCACCCGTAACAGAAGAACGGACCAAAACCGACCGGATTTTCCACGAAAAAAAAAGAATGGAGACTTTCCCCAGCTCCCTGGATCCAGCTCCTCCATCGCCTCTCACCCTAACAGCCAGCGAACGCATTATCGGGCTCCTGCAGGTAGGACGTTCGCTGGAGAGGTATGTGGAGGAGTTCGTTGAGCTTGCTTGCTTGTCTAACTGGCCCGACGCTCAGTTGATCTCCCTGTTTTTGGATGGATTGGATGACGACACTATCCGTTTTGATGAACCTGTTTTTTGTTTCTCCTTAAGCGAAACTATCAATTTAATTTTGTGGTTGAATGGCTCCAAATTCTTAGTGAAAGAGGTTCAGGATCAGTGTTGTCGTCCGGTCCATCCAGAAACACGGTTGGCCGGGCCAGTTAGTCAACCTCCGGCTTCCTCCGCACACCGCTCCAGCGAACTCCCTGCCTGCCCCAGGCTGGACCCATATTCCGCTACTGGGCCCAGTAAGCGGAGGAGGAGGAAGAAAGCGGCCCCAATGTCTCCAGAGCCCGCTCCAGTATCTCCAGAGCCCGCTCCAGTATCTCCAGAGCCCGCTCCAGTATCTCCAGAGCCCGCTCCAGTATCTCCAGAGCCCGCTCCAGTATCTCCAGAGCCCGCTCCAGTATCTCCAGAGCCCGCTCCAGTATCTCCAGAGCCCGCTCCAGTATCTCCAGAGCCCGCTCCAGTATCTCCAGAGCCCGCTCCAGTATCTCCAGAGCCCGCTCCAGTATCTCCAGAGCTCGCTCCAGTATCTCCAGAGCCCGCTCCAGTATCTCCAGAGCCCGCTCCAGTATCTCCAGAGCCAGCTCCAGTATCTCCAGAGCCAGCTCCAGTCCCCACAGAGCCAGCTCCAGTGCCTGTGGGGATTTTAATTGTATTTGAGGGGATGAAATGGCCCTCAACCCCAGTCTCCGCCGAGCCAAGTTCTCCAGTCTCCTCCGAGCAAAGTTCTCCAGTCTCCGCCGCCGAGCAAAGTTCTCCAGTCTCCGCCGCCGAGCAAAGTTCTCCAGTCTCCGCCGCCGAGCAAAGTTCTCCAGTCTCCGCCGCCGAGCAAAGTTCTCCAGTCTCCGCCGCCGAGCAAAGTTCTCCAGTCTCCGCCGCCGAGCAAAGTTCTCCAGTCTCCGCCGCCGAGCAAAGTTCTCCAGTCTCCGCCGCCGAGCAAAGTTCTCCAGTCTCCGCCGCCGAGCAAAGTTCTCCAGTCTCCGCCGCCGAGCAAAGTTCTCCAGTCTCCGCCGCCGAGCAAAGTTCTCCAGTCTCCGCCGCCGAGCAAAGTTCTCCAGTCTCCGCCGCCGAGCAAAGTTCTCCAGTCTCCGCCGCCGAGCAAAGTTCTCCAGTCTCCGCCGCCGAGCAAAGTTCTCCAGTCTCCGCCGCCGAGCAAAGTTCTCCAGTCTCCGACGCCTACGAGCCCTCAGTTCGCCAGTCTCCGCCGCCGACGAGCCCTCACCGCCAGCCGCCGCCTACGAGCCCTCAGCTCCAGCCGCCGCCTACGAGCCCTCAGCTCCAGCCGCCGCCGCCGAGCCAGCCGCTCCAGCCGCCGCCGCCGAGCCAGCCGCTCCAGCCGCCGCCGCCGAGCCAGCCGCTCCAGCCGCCGCCGCCGAGCCTGCCGCTCCAGCCGCCGCCGCCGAGCCTGCCGCTCCAGCCGCCGCCGCCGAGCCTGCCGCTCCAGCCGCCGCCGCCGAGCCAGCCGCTCCTAGTATGGTCTCTGTGATTGAACTCTCCAGCCCAAAGACTGTTTTCCCTCCCTGCCTCCCTCTCCCGCCTCCTCCTAGTCATGTCTATACTGCACCTCCACCTCAAGCCCCCTCGCCCAGATCTCCACCTCGGACCTCTGGGCGATTACCTTCACCCCGGCTCCAACCTCCCTCTGCTCCACCGTTGCCCATCAGTCCTCCAGCTTCACCAGTCTCCATCCTGCCTCCACTCACACCTTGGTCATTCATCAGCCTGCCCTCCCCTCTGGACTTCACTCCTCCGTCTCCGCTCCGTCACTCCGTCCCTCGGATTCAGTTGGCCTCCTCACTCCCCCCGGTGTTCGTTTTGTTGGCTGTCCTTCTGCTTTCACTGCGGCCTTCTGGAGCCCCGGCTGCGCTTCGGTCGGCGGAGCCTTCGGTTCCGCCATCACCCGCCAGTCCTTCAGCGACGCCTGGGCTCAACGCCTCGAAGGCTTCGGCTCCTGACCCGCCATGGCTGCCCGCTGCACCTGACCCGCCATGGCTGCCCGCTGCACCTGACCCGCCATGGCTGCCCGCTGCACCTGACCCGCCATGTATGCCCGCTGCATGTCTGCCCGCTGCACCTGACCCGCCATGGCTGCCCGCTGCACCTGACCCGCCATGGCTGCCTTCGGCCCCTGACCCTCCATGGCTGCCTTCGGCCCCTGACCCTCCATGGCTGCCTTCGGCCCCTGACCCTCCATGGCTGCCTTCGGCCCCTGACCCTCCATGGCTGCCTTCGGCCCCTGACCCTCCATGGCTGCCTTCGGCCCCTGACCCTCCATGGCAGCCTTCGGCCCCTGACCCTCCATGGCTGCCTTCGGCCCCTGACCCGCCATGGCTTTTGAGCCCGCCCTGGAGACCTCCACTCCAGTCTACTCATCCCCCTGCTCCGGTTTGAGGTCTCCAGGGCGCCCGCCCCCCTCCCGGTTGTTACATCTACGGCGCGAGGACGCGCCTACCGGGAGGGGGAGGTACTGTTACAGATCCCTTGTTTCCCTGGACTCCATTTCCCAGAATCCTCCTGTTCTCCACACCTGCACTCACTTCCCTCGTCAGTTCCTCATCATCACTCATCACCTGCACCTGGACTCTATTGTTAGCACTCCCTTTATATTGCACTCACTCCCTTCACTCCTCGTCCGTTCTCTGTTTTGTTAAGGTGTCTGTCTGTTGTTCATTGCCATTGTTTGAAGTAAAGTCTCTATTATCGTGGAAATCCGTATCTGCCTCATCTCTCTACCAGCCACCCGTAACAATGATTAGTTCCTCAAGAAATATTTGTTATTATTATCAATGTTGAAAACAGTTGTGTACTTTTTTTTTCAGGATTCCTTGATGAATAGAAAGTTCAAAAGAACAGCATTTATCTGAAATACAAAGCTTTTGTAGCATTACACACTACTGTTCAAAAGTTTGGGGTCAGTAAGAATTTTTATTTTTATTTTTTTGAAAAGAAATTAAAGAAATGAATACTTTTATTCAGCAAGGATGCATTAAATCAATCAAAGGTGACAGTAAAGACATTTATAATATTACAAAAGATTAGATTTCAAATAAACACTGTTCAAAGAATCCTGAAAAAAAAATACAAAAATATTTTGTACAATTGTACACATTAAATGTTTCTTGAGCAGCAGATCAGCATATTAGAATGATTTCTGAAGGATCATGTGACACTGAAGATTAACGATGCTGAAATTCAGCTTTGCCAACACAAGAGTAAATTACATTTTAAAATATATTCAAATAGAAAACAGTTATTTTAAATTGTAATAATATTTCACAATATTACTGTTTTTGCTGTATTTTTAATTAAGTAAATGCACCCTTGGTGAGCAGATGAAACTTCTTTTAAAAACATTAAAAATCTTACCGATCCCAAACTTTTGAGCGGTAGTGTATAATTAAAGCATTTAAAAAGTACAAATATGGAAAGCACAATCTAAAAATAACTGTGACGGGCGAGAGCCACGAGAGAATGGCACGAGGCCGGTGGCAAGAGTGTTAACAAGCGTCAGCTGCGCGTTGCACCGGTCTTGAGTCTCTCACGGAGGAACTCCGGAAGCATAAAAGGGGAACGACGACATTGAAGGACGAGAGAAGATCAGGCCTGGATTTTGTGTTCTGTTTTATTATGTTTTACTTTCGTTTTGTATTTGTTTATTTTATATATGAAAATGGTGTTGAATGTTGAACGTCGCTCCCCTTTTATGCTTCCGGAGCTCCTCCGTGAGAGACTCGAGACCGGTGCAACACGCAGCTGGCGCTCGTTAACACTCGTCACAATAACTAATATTTAAAATATGCAAATATATAAAAGCACAAAAATATAAAATACATATCATGTCAGATACTGTAGGAGACAAAGGGCATCTCACCAGAATTGAAGCTAATATCGGGGTTTTGATAATCCACCAGAATGAGTCAGAATTTTCAATTATATCCCAACATCTGGGGGAAAAAAAAATTACATACAAATGTCATGTATACATTTTTGCTTGCATTATTTTATGTCTTGATTTTTACATAAAATCATTCAAGCCTTTGACTGAATCGTTTACCTTACCCCACATCATTGAAGTAAGCCTTGGCAAAGCTCCAAGCCATGATGAAAATCATTGGGCCTCCTGCAGCAAGGTAAAATGAGAGCGTGTTTGAGTCAGTCGCTTTACTGACATAATCAGTATATCAAAGGTTAACAAAAGGGTGAGTAAGATGCACATAAATATTTGGACACCTACCCCAACCAATCAGAATATACCACCAGAAGTACTTCCTCTCTGAGAAGAAAGAGACGGCCAACAGAGCATGAAGATACAGACCTTCCACAAGGAGCCAGAAGAAGCTTGCCATAATGCAATACTGGAAAAAGACAATCACAGCTTTGCAGCCAACCTGAAAATCAGAGACAGAGGAAATAAAAATGGCTTTAAAGAGGTCATTCACACCCTTGAATGCTCATCTTTTAGCAGAGTAGGTGCATCCTGATATTTACCATGATGATACAACAAAGTATGCAGTGTGACTACTGCTTTCCCCCAAGGTACCCTTCATTGAACAGTAATTAAAAGGACGTTTTTTTAAGTTAGCAAAAACATACACAGGGAAAAATAAAATTATATTTGTAATTCCTCAAATTACAAACCCTAATATCTGTAAATATGTAAGTCATGTATTGCCTAGCCAGTGTTCCCCTTTTTTTGGGGTTCCAGAAAGCAGTGGTTCTGTTTGGGTGGAACCGGTGGGAGGTAGAGAGGATTTGTAACGGGAAGACAGTGAGACATGGCAGGCAGACTGCAGGAAGACTATAAACAAATAACTGTGAGACAAACACAATGGAATGAAATCAGACAGGAGGGTGTAAGTGGTTGAAGGCAAAAAGAAAAAACAGGGCAAAGATAAAGCATCACGCTGAAAATGCCATGTCCTCATGCTCAAGAGCAGAATGAATTAATAATGACTCCTAACTTTTGACTGTTCGATATAAACAAAACTATGTTGTTGAGGCCTCTAGATGTGGTGCTATACAACTGTTATTAAGTGCAGTTAATGATCTGTGATGTTCATATCAATGAAACTACAATAAACTATAGGGATGTGCAAGATGGTTAGTTCATGGAGTATCAAACTGGAGTCGCAAAGGAGAGAGGGAAAAATATTTTAAAGTAAGAAATAACCAAATATTCAAGTAGTACCTCATAAAAAAAGCTAAAATGTTCATTTCTTCATACACTACTGATCAAAAGTTTGGGGTCAGTAAGAGTTTTTTCTTTTTTAAAAAGAAGAGGATGCATTCAATTCATTAAACGTGACAGCAGTCGTTTATAATATTACAAAAGATGTATATTTCAAATAAATGCTGTTCACTTGAATTTCATTGATCACAGTTTTCACAAAAATATTAAGCAACAATTTTCAACATTGATAATAATAAATGTTTCTTAAGCAGCAAATTAGCATATTGGAATGATTTCTGAAGGATCACGTGACACTGAAGATGAATGATGCTGAAAATTCAGCTTTGCCATCACAGGAATAAATTACATTTTAAATAAATATATTTAAATTGTAATAATATTTCACAATATTACTGTTTCACTGTATTTTTTTTATCAAATAAATGCAGCCTTGGTGAGAATAGGACACTTTTTTCAAAAACATTTTAAAATCTTACCAACTTCTAACCTAGACAGTGTGTTCAAGAATAATAATTTTATTTGTATTGTGTTTAAAGGTGAACTACAATCAAAAATTGAATTTACCTCGGCATAGTTGAATAACAAGAGTTCAGTACATGGAAATGACATACAGTGAGTTTCAAACTCCATTGTTTCCTCCTTCTTGTGTAAATATCATTTGTTTAAAAGACATTAGAAGAACAGGTGAATCTCATACGTAACAGTCAGGATTATTAATATGTAGGACCCCAATATTTGCATATGCCAGCCCATGTTCAAGCATTAGACAAGGGCAGAACATCTGGATGTGCACAGCTGAATCATCAGACTAGGTAAGCAAGGACAACAGCAAAAAATGGCAGATGGAGCAATAATAACTGACATGATTCATGATAACATGATATTTTTAGTTATATTTGTAAATTGTCTTTCTAAATGTTTCGTTAGCATGTTGCTAATGTACTGTTAAATGTGGTTAAAGTTACCATTGTTTCTTACTGTATTCACGGAGACCAGAGCCGTCATTATTTTCATTTTTAAACACTTGCAGTCTGTATAATTCATAAACAACTTCATTCTTTATAAATCTCTCCAACAGTGTGCAATGTTAGCTTTAGCCACGGAGCACCATCAAACTCATTCAGAATCAAATGTAAACATCCAAATAAATACTATACTCATATCACTCACATGATCCGATGCATGACGAATATCTTGTAAAGATCCATTTGAGGGTTATATTAGCTGTGTGAACTTTGTAAAGGGGGTTGAGCGCGCAATTTAAAGGGGCCGCAGCCTGAATCAGTGCATAGTTAATGATGCCCCAAAATAGGCAGTTAAATACATTAATAAAAAAAAAATCTATGGGGTATTTTGAGCTGAAACTTCACAGACACATTCTGGGGACACCTTCGACTTATATTACATATTGTAAAAACTGGTTCTAGGGCACCTTTAAAGATAGCTTAAGAAAATATTTTAAATAAATTAAATAATACATGCATACATACAGGGCCTAAAATTAACACTCACCAAGCGCCAAATGCAAGTAAAAATCGGTGATTGGCTAATATGAAATGGTGTCAATCTCCAGTTGGCCAGTAACATTTTTATGAAAACTAAAAAAACAATGTTGTGAGAACATGAGCATGAACAAATGTGAACAACGCTTGGAACAGTTGACGGGCCACTGTGGCATTGCCATGAAAGTTTGAGCCTTGCCAATTTAAATATTTAGGCGCAAAACACGAAAGGGAACTTGTTAGACCGGACTGAAAAACCTGAAAATCACTGTTTATTTCATTTGTATCTTTGTTCTATTGTATTTATATGTGCTATTGCTTATAATTTGATTATTTGTTCTTATTTTATTACTGACTGTTTATGTCACACCTGCCAGCTGCCACTGACAATACACACATCATGGACTCAGTTTCCCACAATGCTTTGTCTGTCTGATCTGTGTAATCATGTGCAGCTATTTCCCATTACCTCGTTATTCCTGTGTCTCTCTCCTCATAACCCTGTTCTATTGTTTGTCTCGTTGCAAAGTCTTGTCTCGTGGTTCACAGCAATGGACTTTGGATTGTGTTCTCAATAAACTGCGTTTGGATCATCAGTTGTTGACGTCGCTCAATGCTTGCCACAACAGCCAACACCACCAATTCATGACAGTTTACTTGTCTTTAATAATGTTTAGTTAGTTAGTTAAGCTAGTAGTTTTTATCTGTGGTATCAAAATTGGCATAGAGAATTATGAATATTCACTGGTATCTAAAAGTTTGGTATCATACCTGTCTGCTTTTGCAAAAACAGTAAAACATATATTTATGGCCAGTAAATTTTATGTCAACAAAGGAAGATATTTGGAAGAATGTTTGTAACCAAGCAGATCTTACCCCCCATTGACTACCATAGTATTTGTTTTCCTTCTATGGTAGTCAATGGGGGGCGAGATCTGCTTGGTTACAAACATTCTTCCAAATATCTTCCTTTGTTTCTCAGCAGAACAAATACATTTATACAGGTTTGGAACAATTTGAGGGTGAGTAAATGAATTTTTGGGTGAACTATCCCTTTAAAAGCACCTATTACCTAGGGCTTCCAAAAGATTGATAGGTCGAGTTCAGACACCCACCTTGATTTTGAAAATATGTAGTTTTGTACATAACAATAAAACTCTCAGTCTTTCTAAAAATACTTCTTTGAGCTCCGTGATCTGAGGATCATAGAAAGATTAACACATCTTAAATTCTGTTCCTCTCTGCAACACTTTTAAAAATGAGAGCTCCTGCCTTAGAGGCAAAAGAAAAGAATTGGGTGGATGAAGCAATTGACAGTTTAGACAGCAGAAGGCTCTGAATGATGCTTTCTCCTTTTGGGCTTGTAAAATGAGGCAGCGCAGGATGAATGGATCCGGCTCATAGTTCTAATGCACACAAATCATCCCAAATTACTCTGAGAGCTGCAGCCTCTTGCTCAGGGCACATGGCCCTGAAATAAATAGAAAGCTTTCGCTGCAGGCTCAACTACACAAATGGCTAACAAACACCTTCTGCTGAGCCGGACCTCTCAACTGCTTTTTATAATGCATTTATTATGTATCATACATAAAACCACTCTGACTAATTCTTTTTGTAACACTGGTTTCATGGAAATCAGTCATTCTGCCATTCCCCATGGGCCTACTGTTATTTAAAGGTGAGAATAACGCTAATAAGTCAGCTTGACACATAACCTAGCTGTGAATATTTCACTGATTCCACAGTAGATTAGTAATATTTTTTTTATGCAGATGAATGATGTAAGGTGTTTTGAGGGGCACTGTTTAGCCTATATATTAGCAGTGTAATATATAGGCTCTGTAATGGGTGAAAAAAAACATGGATCCAAATCTCTGATGTACGAATCAGTATGAATTGTAGATACAGATGTAAACTGTGGCTTTTGCAATTTATGTCAAGAGATGGCTATTCATTTGTTTTGGCACCAAAATAAGAATATGTTAGAATTTTTTGTGACTATTTTTTTTTTGGGGGTAAATTCTGAGGTAGAACCAGTTTTCATAGACATTTTCATTTGACATTTTGTTCCACAGAAAAAGCCTGGAGCGACATGAATTTTCAGCAAATGACCCGTGAAAAGAGCAACTCGATTGGACTGTCTACATTTAAACGTGTGCATCCTTTCTGCTACAGTGTTTCAGGCCATTTCAAACCTGTTTGTACCTACAATCATTGTTGTAAAAAGCATTTTGCATTTAAAATCCACTTGCCTTAAAAGTCAAACGCTTGAAAGAGTTTGAAAGAGAATCATACATCTGAAGATCTCACAGACGGCCTTGATCTATTGTAAATTCCTGCTCAAACTGCAGACATTGAGAGACACCAGATCTGAAAACTGGACATGTGTTACAGCAGGGCACTTTACTTTAGAACAGTGGTCTCAATCTGTCGGCCCGCGGGCCATTTATGCCCCCCCCACCGTCAACCCCTCACCCAGCCCGCAACAGATCTCAAAAATAAAACATAATCCGCCCTGCTAAAATATTGTTATTATTATTCTCTAGTTGTTTCATACCCTATTCCATATTCAAAAGAATGGCATGATTCTATTAAAAAAAAATCTGCACGCAGGCAGATTTGATAAGGAGAGAGCTGGTTCGGGGCTTTCGTAGTTTATTTGTTGTTGGGCTGCAAAGTGCGAATGAAATATGTTTTTTTCCAAACCAAAAAGGAAAGTGGATGAGGAACACAGTTTCAAGAAAGATGGACATTGCATTAATTTATTTTGTTTCTTTGATATGCAAAAAAAACGTCACCGTTCACATATTGCTATTTCTTTCCAAAGTGCTTTCGCTCCCATGGCGTCTGTCGTTGCTACGCTAAGTTTCAGCAAAGGATAAATTGATTTCTAGTTCTTGCATTAGCTCTACTACGAGATATATTTATGGAGATAAGAAACAAAAAAACCTGCTCTGTACAGCTATGATCAGCTGTTTGGCATTCTGAAAAGTTGAGATGTATTCATCTCGCCGCAGCATAGGCGCACTTGAAAAAACGAGCACGTCACACCGCAGGAGCGTCAGCGACCACGTCGCTTCTATTATAAGCATGCTTGCCCAGAGTAAAAGCACTTGCGCAAGTCGCAAGCGTCGATTTAAACCACCAAATCATGTCCGATGCAACCGATAAACGCTACCGATGCTCAAACGGCATCTTGGACAAATGTGGCTCAGCTGTGTGAGCAGAAGTGCTGCCAGGTGTCTGGCAATAAATAGAATAGTGCACAAATGTATTCAGGGATTGCATTTGTTCAGTACAGTGTTGTTCGGTGCAAGATTTTGTTGTTATTTAAGCTAAAATAAAGTAAGGGAAAATGTTTGCACTAACTGTTAAAAACTAATACTGTATGTAACAATGATAGAGACACTGCTGTTTACATTTTTTAAATATGACAAAAATATTTTAGTAATGAAATTTGAAGTACATGAGAAATAATGCAAAGGAAAGTACATTTTCTGAAATGTGCTTTCTTGTGCTTGAATGTTAAAATGGCCCTCCTATGAGGTGTCAATCACAGCAATGGCGCCCAGCCAATTTGAGTTTGAGCGTGCTTTCACACTTGGTTCGATTGCCTGGACCGAACCCGAGTTCGATTGCTCCCCCCTCCCCCTGCGCCCACTGGACTGTGTTCACATTATATTATTTGGGTCCGACCCGCGGTTCGTTTGCGTCATCAAACCAGCAGCTCTTTACTACGTTGCTTAGTAACGATGCAAAGGAGAAGGTGGCAAAATGCATAACGTTGCTCTCCTCACTTTTATATTTTTGTTTTTGAACCGTTGGTTTTGTTCATAACGGCTCTTGCGTCTATCTGCCGCGAATGTACAATGCTGAAGGCGAGCAGAAATGAGAAAAGCTACGCTACAGCTCTCTGTTTGCAGCACGTGACTCACGCTCATCGGGAAAGTGAGTGAAACACACACAAACTCACATTTTTATCAAATAATACGGCACTAATAGCGGTTCACTTCCGCAATTTGGTACGTTTGCATTCATATCACAAACGAACCGTACCGGAGTTCACTTGAACCGCACCCCAGACCACCCTTTTTTGGCGGACTCGGGTACGATTCGCGGGTGCGCACCCGAGTTCAGAAGACCGTGTTCACATCATCCAAACGTACCGAACTCTGACGTCAATCGAACCCGGGTGCGCACCAAAAGTGCTAATGTGAAAGCACCCTGAGACCCCTGCTTTAGAAGCACACTCACTCTACACATTGAGATAAGAACATTTATTGAGAGGTTTATCCTCTTTTGTCAAGTTCAATCAATAGTCAGCTCAACAGCTGAGTCATGTCAGAAAATGTCCTTCACTATTACTAGCAGTCAGGCAGTAGCGTGTTTACCCACCACGCAAAGCACGATTTCTCCCTAGGGAGATCCCCCCAGTGGTGTAGTCTACGTGATACGCAGGTATATGCCTTATACCCACTAGGAAAGGTAAAGGATTTCCGTATATCCGCTTAAAAAAGCAAGACTGAGAGGATACGGATCTGGCGCTCTTTTATGTTTCCTGACAGATTAATGACAGTTAAAGAGAAGAGGCAGCCTGACGCACACGTAAACTGATACTCTCCTCTGCTATAATACAAGTTACAGCGCAAAATAAACATGAATGAACACCTAAAGGTATGTTAAAAGATACAGAACAACTTAACCAAAATCCTTATCATGTCTCGTGTAATCGCTTACTCAGTGTTCAACCATGGAAAGACGGTAATAAAAAAGCTAGTAAACAAACAAACGTAGCGTCACATTTACCTCAGAACAAGCATATTCAGTGACCATAAACTCGTTAGTCAGCTAGAAAAATTAACTCTAGAGAGGAGCATTTGGCTAAATATATGCACCATATTACATATTAATTATATATTTTTAACGTTCTTTAATCACCTAATTAATGCATGTTTGAATAAATCTGTCAAGTTGACAGCCACCATTTAATTGATCTATATTTAAAAAAACGAACTGGAGTAGAAATAATTTTAAAGTAAGTATGCTTATTATAACTTTATTATTATAAAAATTTCCTTAAGTGTAATTTAAGTTTGTAAACAAATTGGTTCATTTTAACCTTCAATGTTAATGTAGTACCAACTGATTACCATGTGTATTATACAGCATTAGTTGCCATGTACTGTTATACAGTATATACAAAATAAATGATTGACTTGAATTGCATAACTATGATGATGGCAGGAAATGGTGCAAAACAGGGTCCAAACAGGGTGATATTGTGACATACTGATAAGCCTCATCTTTCCATTGTTAATAATAGTTGCAACTTGCACTCTTTAATGTGCATTGAAAATTGCCAGCTGATAAAACCTATGATCCAGGGACCATATAACATCTAAGGCTCTTAACTGAGTTAGATGGTGATTGACACTAAATGGTAGAAAATCAGTCCAGTCTCTCCAGCTGTAAATTTCATTGGCTGTTAAAGTCTTGTGTTGCTTATAATAAATTGACATGTTGATAACACACACATACACATTGTTTCAGAATTACATGTAGCCTAGATCAGATGCATTTGATGCATTTAGTGAATGTGGTGGTGCTTATGGGGTGTCACTCTGGGACGGGTGAGTATGAGGCTGGAAGGGAAAAATCACAATATACTCACTACAAAAAAGTAAACTACAGACCCCTCAACCCTGCCCCTGAACACGCTTGCTGGGGCCCCCTCCTGGAATTTTGGTTAGGGCCCCCAATAACCTAAACACACCCCTGCAGTCAGGCAATGATGATTGGAACAACCATGCTAAATATTATTTTTAACTAAACAACTAAAACAAACATGAATTGATCCAGACTGGTTTAAGCTGATCTGGTGCAGGTCTAGATGGAAACATGAAAAATTTATCTGACCAGTTTTGCTGTTTTACTTGCATGGTCTAATTTTAATTTTGTCACTGTCACCCTTTTACCTGTTTTTTTTACTAGATTTACTAGTTTTGTAGTTTTACTTGCATGGTCTAATTTTAATTCTGTCACTGACACTATTTTACTTGCTTTTTTACTAGATTTACTAGTTTTGTTGTTTTACTTGCATGGTCTAATTTTAATTCTGTCACTGACACTATTTTACTTGCTTTTTTACTAGATTTACTAGTTTTGTTGTTTTACTTGCATGGTCTAATTTTAATTCTGTCACTGTCACTCTTTTACATGCTTTTTTACTACTTCTGCTTTTTTACTTGCATGGTCTAATTTTAATTCTGTCACTGACACTCTTTTACATGCTTTTTTACTAGTTTTACTGTTTTACTTGCATGGTCTAATTTTAATTTTGTCACTGTCACTCTTTTACTTGCTTTTTGTTTTAGTAGTTTTGCTGTTTTACTTTCATGGTCTAATTTTAATTTTGTCACTGTCACCCTTTTACCTGTCTTTTTTTTTTTTTTTTTTTTTTTACTACTACTTTTGCTTTTTTACTTACATGATCTAAAGTTAATTTAGTCACTGTCACTCTTGCTTTTTATTAGTTTTACTAGTTTTGCTGCTTTACTTGCATGGTCTAATTTTAATTTTGTCACTGTCACCCTTTTACCTGTCTTTTTTACTACTTTTACTTTTTTACTTGCATGGTCTAATGTTAATTTTGTAACTGTCACTCTTTTACTTGCTTTTTTACTAGTTTTACTAGTTTTGTTGTTTTACTTGCATTGTTTAATTTTAATTTTGTCACTGACACTCTTTTATCCACTTTTTTAGTTTTAATTTTGTCACTTCCCCCATCTGCTATTACAAATTTCTGTTGGTTGATTTGTTGTTTGGGGCTAGTATGGTGTTTAAGCAAAACATAGCTGGTGAGACTAGTCAACCAGCTATAGTCCTGGTGGAGTTTCTGGAAATGTTACTGGTTAAACTAAATAAGAAGATTAGTGTGACACTAGCAAACCAGTATACATCAGTTTGCTAGCACAGTACTGTAAAACTAGCACAAAAGATATACCCTATGGTGTCAGTGTAAAAAATGACCTAAAATTCACATCACATTTTGTGATTTTGCAATGTTGTGAAAGAAAAATCTGTGAAATTGAATTGGCTTGAGGGCCTACAACAATAACAGTGGGAGTATACGCCATCCAGAATGATTGGAACAAGCATTTTCGCAAGCTGGTTCAAACAGAGGTCACCAACAGCAGTAAATTCAGCAGCGAGTGTGAAGTTATGCCCGTGGATGTTTAGCAGCAGACATAACAGTCGAGAGGCCCAAGACACTTCTGTTAACACACCACGAGACCCATGAGTATGAAAAAAATGTAAACGTGGTCAGTTGGGATATACTATATTTATGCTGATTACTAACAATGCTAGATGAATACTTGGTTTGCTGCGTGTGGATCTCACATGGTTTGCTAACTGAAACTATTACAGACTGCTGAGGGATCTATGAGAAAATAAATAAATAGACTGTGCAATAATGAACTTACAGAGCCAGTGGAGCAGTCGTCAGACTCTTGAACAACATCATACAGCACCGCATCTTTGACGAAGACAGCAATGGCTTTCAAAATAAAGGACACGAACAGGTGCATGTGGATGTAGTTCCGCGTGCAGTGGAGTTTCCTGAGGGAATACAAGGAATACAATCAGCCACACTTATGGACTGAACCTAAAATATGTTAAGCCTGAATGGGAAGTCCCCTGCCCCCTAATTACATCCTGTCCTTGGAACTAATAATGGGAAAAAATGACAGCTAATTACACTACAAATTAAATCCTAATTGAGCTGTCCTTCAAAGGGGTTCGTTTAACAGATAAT
Source organism: Chanodichthys erythropterus (assembly GCF_024489055.1). Classification (NCBI taxonomy): domain Eukaryota; kingdom Metazoa; phylum Chordata; class Actinopteri; order Cypriniformes; family Xenocyprididae; genus Chanodichthys; species Chanodichthys erythropterus. The sequence goes on from NC_090243.1 coordinate 7,532,882, forward strand.
TTGTTGCATTGTGATGTCCATTTCACACACTGTCATTTCTACTTACTGTAAACATGGGAATTCACAAAATCTGATTTAAAATTCAAAGTAGCTGCTCATGTCCAACATGCTTATTTAATATTTTTGAGCTATGGCATGCAGACAAAATACTGACCACACTGCATCTACTCTATGGAAGAAAGAAAGTCATATTTGGAGGGTTTGGAGGCATAAAAGAGTAAATAATGTCATAATATTCATTTAATAGGGAACTATTTTTTTAAGAATACATCCAGGCACTCTGATAGTACCAGAACACCCTGAACATTATTTCTTTTGTTTATATTGTCTATACCTCACACTTGTAGAACAGCTGACACTTTTTTAAACACTGGGTTTTTTCTGAGCTCTGGTGCAAAGAAAAGATTAATATTCTACAGTTTGTTACATATTTAAAGCTGGCATGCTGTATAGGCTGTTAGATTATAACACAATACAAGACAATACAAAATAATAATAAATAATAATAAATTGATTGCTGGGTCCCCTATCAGAATAATCTAAATAAATCCCATTGTCACTCATGACTATGAAAGAAATAATATGTATTTGAAAAAAACAAAACAAAAAAACAATCATATCGTGGAATTAATAATATTATAATAATATTGTGACACCATTTTCTTCTAGAGCTGCTGTACAGCCAAAATTATGTTCCTTCTTTCACTGTAAAGCTGCTTTGACACAATCTGCACTGTAAAAAGCACTACATAAATAAAGGTGACTTGACTTGGAATAGTATTAAAATTTGCAGTCTTCAGTGTCACATGATCCTTTCAAAAATCATTTTAAAATGCTGATTTGGATCCTTGCTGAAGTAGTAATTTCTGTTAAAAGAAAAAATATTTTTATATATAATTAATTTAATTGACCTCAAAATTTTTAATGGTAATGTACTTCTCACAAAGCTATATTTAAAAAATGTACATAAACTACTGTATTGTCACATATGTAATGTCATTATCTCACCACAAGAGGTATTATCACTGGTCTACTGAATTTGGGGACAAGGAATGCATGTAATGAAGACCTGTAAATAATTTAGAGGAAACTTAGCTTTCACTAGCTTATTATTAACTCTTGTGCTGTGTTGAAAACACTGTAACACCTTTGTGTTCCCGGTCAAAACTTGTTTTACTTGTTTTCTTTCAATTAGAACAAGTTTTGTATTTATTTTTGGAACTGATTGATCATAGGCCTCATTGATCTGAGCTTATGCACCTCAGTTTTTGATTGAAAAGAAACCCCCAAAACATTATTTGTGGATAAATTTGTCAATATTCAACATGATATGGAAAAGAATTACACCGTTTATCAAACTAGTGTGCTTTAATGTTTAACAGGCATGTTTGTTTTGAAATACCTCTATTTTGTACAAAATGGAACAAAGTCACAGTTGTGGTGTTAATCATTTGTCAACAAATAAAACCTTATTGCAAAGTGTTACCAGTCATTCTTTTGTCTACCAATTTCATCATTGAAAAGTCTTTTCATATTGAGTTTCCTAGAATTTGTCTGGTTTTTGACTTACGGTATTGGATTTTCATTTGTCTACCTTCATTGGTGATGTCTTACTTCAATTTGTAATAATTATGTGTCCAGTAAGATGAATTCTAAACAATGTGTGGAAAAGTTACTATTGATTACTCCGGAAATCCAATTGTTTTGTTTCTGTGGCAAAAGTCTGCTGAGATGGGTCAAAAATATTATATGTTATAGCAGGCCGAAATCAATGAATCTCGCTTTTGTGGTTACTACAGCATCTAGCCCTTACTTTTTTAAAAATCTCTTTTTTTTTGCATGGACTTTTTTAGTTGTAGCTAAAAGTAAAACTCAAAAACATTGGTCAAATCATTTGGATAAACAAATTATGTTTAGTTTAGCAAAAAAAATGGACACATGTGAACCAGTGATGAAGCAGTGTTGGTTATACAAGTTGCCGTTCTCATTGCATAACATCGCAGTTCTCCCTGACTGACTTTAACTTTACATTCATTTGAGTTAAAGGTCAAATCAGTATGTTTCCTTTAACCTAGCACTCATGCACAGGCATGGTGTCTCTGGTTTGCTCATTTCACATGCTGTGATCTGACACTATCAGCATGATTTTACAGATACACAGGCCTATGTTGCATCTCTAGTGTGTGGCCATCTGCAGGATCACCTTGACATATACCACTGACAGATTTAGACACTATAAAATTTTTACCAAGTGTTTCTTGGTAAGGGAACAATTTAATTAGACCACAGACTGTCTTTCCACCAAGCAATGACAACTTGTGACACGAGTCATTCAATGGAGTGGGAGCAAGTGTTCAAACCGGCAATAATAACCTGAGGTGTGATCAGGTCTTCAACCCCTGTCAGTCCCTGAAATCCCACATCAGACTGATACAGTCTCGGTTAAGACTGCTTAATCCTGCAGTTCGAGTGCAGATAGTGTTAAGAGATGGGATTAGGACTGATTACATTGCTGCAGAGCTGAACACGAGTAGCTTTACTGAGGAGCAGTACTCTGGTGATACACATGAACCTTATTACTGATGGGAATGACAGCATTTAGGGTGGGTTGTGGTGTATTTAAAGCTCAGGTTGGTAATCAGAAGGGGAAGCTATGAACTATCATATTTGTACCCTTGAGCAAAGCACTTTAACCCCAGGATGCTCCAGGGAGGATTGCCGCTGTAATAAGTGTGCTGTGAATTGCTGTAAGTATCCGTTTATGACTGTTTACAGCAGAACTTATGCATTTTTATAGGTCAGCCTTGGCGAACTGATGCAAACCAGAGGCAGTCCTGGTTTTTGGAGTCATGTCCCCAAAAATGCCCATTTTATAGCACATTCTAAACAGCCTGCATATACAATGTAAAAAAGCCAGACCAACATAGCCTGTTGGTTAGCACACCGTACAGTGAATATTTTAAAGAGGCTGTAAGAAGGCTATATTTTTATGTATCAATTGCTTTTTTTATTGCAAATGTGTGAACAAGCTTCTAATGAAAAGTAAAAAACAAGACCTTTCCCAACTTCCTAGGTTGTCTATGAAAGCATGTATTTTTATGTGAAGGACTCAGGATGTTTTTGCTGGGAAAATCAAAAGGATGTGACATTTACGTGCACTCCCAAGATCCTCTCTTCCGTTCAATGACACATATGAAATGAATGCTTATACAATGTTCAGGATAATGCTGAAAGAGCCATTCTGTACTGTCAATGTGTCATGTAAAGAAAAGGGATTATTTCAAACTATAGTCTGACATAGCCAGATCTATATAGTCTATAGTCTCAAACTTTATAACCAAACAGTGCAATTTTAATTACCTCATCTATCATCATGAGGCTGGTGAATTGCTTGTGCTAACATATTCACATCACTATGATCAGATGCTTTCTTAACTGCTGTTTCTCATGCTGTCATTTTTTTTGTTGTGTTTATTTTGTTATTGAGAGGAAAGTGCACAGCACAGCATGGATGGTGTCAGGATGTTTGTTAAAAGTCTATCGCTGCAAAGGTATTTCCAACTACTTTTACTTTTAAGTTAATAACAAAAAAAGAACTTTGCTGTAAGTATATCGGGGTCTTGAATCACGCTCAGTCTCTTGTACGTTACGTGTGCATGAGTGCGAGCACAAGCAATAAGTTGCTGGCTGCAGTTCACATAATGGCCACAGGTGTCGCCAATAACAGGGGTTTCTAAATTCTACATACAGTATCGCTACTTTAATCAACAGAGGAGGCTGCAAGCTACACTGATTACTTGGTCAATCTTACTGAACTTAACAAAATGACTAATTACTGAAGAACTTAACCTGGACACAATATTATTATCATCAATTATCAATCGTTATCGGTTAGGGGTGTAACGATATATATCACAGTACGATATTTCGCAATGCAAAAATGTTACGTTATGTATTATAGAGTGGTGGCGATACTTTTACGATATGACAGCAGTCTAATCCTATTGATTGAGCTGCCGACGTGACCTACTCTGCAGCAGCGTAACGTGTGTTTTCATCGCAGTTGCAGAAATCTCTTGAACTGAACATTAGTAGCGCACTCATTGGGCCCTATTTTAACGATCTAAATGCAAAGCGTAAAGCACACGGCGCAGGTGCACTCAGGGCGTGTCCAAATGCACTTTTGCTATTTTAACGACGGAACGCCGGGGCGCATTTTTGAAATGGGTTGTCCCTATTCTCTTAATGAGTAATGGGCGTAACGTTCAATAAACCAATCAGAGTGTCATCCCCCATTCCCTTTAAGAGCGAGATGCGCCCGCGCCATGGCGGATTGCTATTTACATGGCGGAATTTGTTGGCGGAAAAGCTGAACGCTTTTCAAGCAAAGAAACCGATCTGCTCGTGCGCAAAGTTAAAGCGGGCTTGCAAATGCAGGCTTTCACATAGCTCCGCGCAATGAGTCAGTTAATATATATGTGTGTGTATTGGCGCGATTGTTCAATTAATAAGCCAATTTCGTTCATCATTATAAGTAGTAATAGGCTGAATTGAAAATAGGTAGCCTAATTCTAATACACGCAATGACTATTCATCATTACATTTTTATATGTATGTAGCCTACACAATAATATTCTTTTACACTGTAATCCTTTTGTTTTTAATATTTGGCATGTTTGTGTGATGCGCATCCCTGTGTGTAATAAGCAAAGTCAACGCGCACTGTGGACGCGCAGTTTCTACCAACGCGCTCTAACAAAAAATATTGCGCCATTGACTTCAAACTTTAGACTTTAGGTTTGAGTTGGTCTATGGCGCAGTCTATTTTCAGCTCCTTAAAATAGCAATGCGCCGGCAATGTGCCTGAACACACCTCTTTTTTAGACCAGCACGCCCATGGGCGCACTAACTGGCGCAAATGCATTTACTAATTTAAGGACGTGGCGCTGAACGGGAAAACACAAACGGCGGCAGACGCAAGCTAGCAAACACACTTGCGCTGCGCCTTGCGTCGCATTGCGCCGGGTGTATTATAGGGCCGAATGAATTATAATTATAAGACATCACTGCCGTTGTCAGAGCGTGATCAGACCTCACTAACCGAGTGCTGAACGCAGTTGGACATAGTGGTGTATTAGAGGTAAAAAATTATATAAATACTGTTCGGTTTCTCACACAAACCATTCGTTTTGTGTCTTAGGACATCAATGTGATGTCACGAGCCGCAGGGTTTAATTTGGATTTGTCTATGCATATTTTTTGACTCTTATAAATTGTGTTACCATTCACTCCCATTATTTGACTGACACACTGCAACGGTTGCAGTTAAAAATCATCATTTTGTTCTACTGAAGAAACAAAGTCACCTACATCTTGAATGCGCTGGGGGTAAGCAGATAAACATCAAATTTTAATTTTTGAGTGAACTATCCCTTTAAGGGTGTGTCTCAATCAGCTCTCTAGTTCAGTAAGTGTTTTGTGCACACATTGAATCTTGCAAGAATCTTTTCTCGTGTCAGTCTCTCACTTGGTCGCGTGAGAAAAAGTCGTGGTTTCCTTTCACTGCAGTGCCACAGCAACAGCTGTGCTCACGGAAAAGCAAAAGATGCTTGCGATGCTTAGCTTTAAGAAGTTCTGTCTTAGGCTTCTTAATTCTAGGTTCATGTTAAATGTAACATTTTTTTCAGTGACAGACAAACCTATTCAGCTGTTAATCTGAATACAGAAGGTCTGAATACAGAAATGTGATCTTGTATGTACAACAAAGAAAGTTATTTTTTAATGTTTTTTTAAATAAATATGTTATTTGAATTTCAGTTTTATTTTTAAAATTCTGTTCAAAATATTGTGATACGTATCGTATCGTGAACCCAGTATCGAGTTACGTACCGTATCGTTACACCCCTATTATCGGTTTCTATTCGTGTTAAAGGGTTATTTCAGTCAAAAATAAATATTCTGTCTTTAGTTGCTCACTGTTAAGTTGTTCCAAACTCATAAAACTTTCATTCATCTTCGAAACGCAAATAATATATTTCATGAAATATGAGCGCTTTCTGTCCCTCCACTGAAAGTCTGTTCCCTCAAACTCTGATGGTTCAAAACATTCATAAAGAGATCTTTAAAACAGTCCATATGAATAGAGCATTTTAATCCAAATCTTCTGAAGAGACATGATTGCTTTATATGATGAACAGGTTTAATTTAAGCTAAAATCCAACACACACACACACATCTTAACTATATTGTTGGTGAGATACAGGTATGTTTTCCAATATGAATAATAAAAACTAAACTAAGCAATAACACTTGCAACAATTACATTTGCATAAAGTACATACTTTAAATACTCAAAATAAGACTAAAATGCAAATTTACTGTCCTCATTTTTTAATTATTAATTATTATATTACCCACAATTAAAAAACAAAACATACAAAATTTATTGTCCTCATTTTTGAATTCATAAAACCGATATTCCAGTGATAGTATTTTGACAACTGAACTAGGAAATGTCCCTGGTTTCCATTTCAGAAATCTGGTCACCTTATTATGAACAGGATACATCCATAGCAGTTACTGCATGAGCCACCAAAACAGCATCATAAATAGCCTAATCCACTACAAACGTATGCAATGTTTAATCCATACATAAATAATGTTGCCTATATGATTTGAATGCTTACTTGGTGCCATGTAAATGGTTTTAAATGGTGTTTGTGGTTTAAAGTATCACATGGGTTTATTCATGAGCACTCTAATTCTCTAATGGCATGGAGTCTTTGGTGAAATGTGTGTGATGGAAAATACATGTAAGAAAGCTGTTATCTCTGTCATTAGCAGGGAGTTCTGCCTCTAGTGAGCCAGATCAATCACTGTAGTCTCACGATGGAAGCATGTTGTTCGCTGCTTAATCCTCGAAAGCTTCAGTGATTCAGTGATTCGCTTCATGACACCCCCTGGTGCATTTAGGGTTGGCTTTAAATACGCATGAAGCACTGTTTTTTGTGTTTAAAGCCTGTTAACCATTAGCTTAATCAAAATGTTATCCTTGAAATATATATGTATATATATATATATATATATATATATATATATATATATATATATATATATATATATATATATATATATATATATATATATATATATATATATATATATATATATATATATATACACCTTGTATTTGTAACCTGTTCTTGAACACTGTTCATGCAATTAATTTATAAGAAGATGTTAAAATATGTAAATGATATTAGCTCACTCTCAGTTCATTTGAACTGCCATTTTTCCTAGAAATAATTGCCTTGGATGGGTTCTTTAAAACTACTTAAAGCAAATACGGTACTAGTAGAAACATAATACATCTAAAACAATTTTACTTGTGTCCTTGTCACATGCATGTAGTTACTATAGTAATAACTATAAATTATGCATAATTACATACATCTAAGCCTAATTCAAAACCCTATTCTTAACCCTAACTCTATAGTAATTACATGAAGTTAATTAATATTACTCAGTGCTTAAAATGTATAATTACACTGTAACAGAGACAACAAAATATAGTCTAACCACAATGTCTTGGCAAGTGTTAGATCTATATGTAAGCATAGTTTGACAAATATAGAATTTCTTACCTGAATATACAAAGTATTACAATGGCAGTAGTGAGAGAAATGAGAGAAACACTGTGTCCAATGGTGTAGCCAATCTTTACCGACCTGAAGAAACTATCCTGCAAAAGAAAGAATGTGTTCACTAGTTAAAACAGCACTGGACTCAGTTTAATTCTGAGTAATTGTGAGAAAAGTTTTCTATTTCAAACAAATGCTGTTCTTTTAAACTTTTTATATTTAGCTCTGTTCAGTTTGATTGTGTTGTAGTTTTCCCTGTTCCTCTTTGCCTGTGTTCTAGTTCCTTATTAGTTTCCATAGTTACTCATCTGTTGTCACAGTTTCTAATAAGATACTTACCTGTTTTTGTTGATCTCCATCATCATCGTGCAATTTACTACAGCAACTAAACGTTACACACAGCAATAAATTATGTTTTAAAATATATTAAAACAGAAAACTGTTATTCTAAATTGACATAATATTTCACAATAGTTCTGTTTTACTGTGTTCGATCAAATAAATGCAGCCTTGGTGAGCATAAGAGACTTTTCTCAAAATCATTACAAATTTGAATGACAGTAGTGTATAAAACCTTTTGATTAAGGAATTATATTTCTTAACATCACTGAATGCACTTTCTAGCAAACCATTCTTTTAAAGGCAAGACATTTACATTTTGCCTTGGTCTAAAAAAAGTACTTCACATGCAGTATGTTAGTATTGTGTTCAATACAAGATTTTACTACAAGATTTTGAATATAAGATTTTTAAAAAGCACATTGCTATCAGTATGTATGACAACAGTGGGGTCAAAACATGCATTCAGTGCCCCTCAAAAAATCTACACAAACATTACAGCTCATAAAAACAACATCCTTGGTATCTGACCATAACTCTTTTTGTCCATTTTATCGGATCCTGATGTCTGTAAAGAAGGGTTCTTACTCAAGGTTATCTTTTTTGTGGGAAGAATGGGTACTGTGCTGTCTCTCCCACGCAAATCTTTAAAAGACTCACCTGCGTAGAATGTATTTTAAATAACCCCCTCTATAGTCTTTGACCAAAGTCAAATATAACAACCTGAACATGGCAACGAGGAGCATCAGACACTCATCAACAAGAACATAAAATTCCTTTTAAGTCCCATGCCCACATATTCCCCCACCGGGCGTGCTGATTACCCATCCTGTTGATGTGAAAACATGCTGGGAAAGCTTTCATCAAAGGGCAAAGGTCATTTGTTCTTCACTTAACTACACTGTGCCCAAAAGATCAAGGTGTTTCATGTTATATAATCACTGCTTCAACGATGGCTTTTTTGTGTGTTTACAAATACATCCAAGGAATACGCCGATGTGCATCGCTAAATAAAGGAGATATTATGTTTGGACTTGTTACTTTGCACTAGGCAATAAAAGGCAGACTGGAAAAGGAGGCTGAGAGGTTGACTGAAAAAAGGGTGAACGGTAAAGCTTGTTTTATGGGGGTGAGGAACACTCATCATAACATGTGAACGATCACTTTGCGTAGGCTAAAAGTTCAATACGTCAAGAGCATTTCAGTGTTGTATAATGCCAGTGGAGTTGAAAACACTAGTTTGACTTAACTTTCCTAAGATATTTTGCATGTATGATGCTCTCTAAAGTCTTCTAATCACCTTTAAAGATAGTAAACTATTTGAGCCATGAGGACTGTCTAAAATAAATTTGCATGCACCTCAGGTGGCAATTAATTCACAGTGGAGAACGAATTTCTGTGATACTACGAACCAAGGAATGTGCTGCTTACGTGGTCAGACATATAATTGTCATTTTCTCATGAAATTCAAACTATAAATGCCATTTTGATGCTCTTTAATGTGGCATGACAGATCATTTTATAGGTGCTTCAGTTCAAATGAACAGCGCGGGTGAAAATGATCATCTCTTTCTCTTTATTACTAATTACAAAATAAACATGAATGAACATCTAAAGTTATACAGTACTTAATGAAACATATATCTCGTGTAATTGCTCAATTAGTGTTTCAGTGGTGGAAAGACATCAATGAAACAATATAAACAATAACCAATATGTGTTATAAACAAAATGTCATGTCACGTAGCATTACATTTACCTTAGGCAAGTCATTCAGTGTCCACAGCGTGTTAGTTTGCTAGAGAAATTCTTCCGCTAAATATATGCACTGTATTAGACTATATTCATTATATTTTACTTAACCTGTTAGTGATGTCTTGATTAGTACACAGCCACTGTGTAATGATTATATTTCAACAATTAACTGGAGTAAAAACATCATTTTATAAATAGATGCAAAAACTGCCTTATGCACAGTTTAAAGGTTTGCAAACAATTTGTTATTTGAGTATGTATTATATCACTAACCTATTCTGTCTAAAAATAAATAGCAATTAAATGTAATAGTTTGGGCTCTGTTGTTAATTATAACCTTTATTTTTATAGTATTGTGCAAGTAAGGGCTCCCTGTATAGTTTACAGCATTAGAACAGATATTTAACCTTAAGAAAATTTTAATTATAATTGAATTTATTTAAACACAGAGACACATTTGTTCAAAAAAGTTTAATAATAAAAAAGCAATTTTATATTTAGTTTTCTGCCCCCTGCTGTACCGAACCGTGACTTCAAAATCGAGGTATGTACCGAACCTATAGTTTTGTGTACCGTTACACCCCTAATTATTTATTTGATTATTTAAATATCCTGTTTAAAAATAAGAAAATTGACATGCTATGGTTGAAATGGTTTTCTGTCTAGCATTTTATCTCTCAAAAGGATGGATATCATTTAAAAAATGTGGAAATTAGCATATTTAAAAAAATTACATGATTTTGTTCTCTTTTTTCTTTGTCTTCTTAATAGCTCCCATTCACTGTAGTAGAGTGTAAAGTGATCTTTTTCTTGTAAACAGTTTCCAGCATTTCAGTAATAAAAGTGTCCATTTAAAATGTGTGCACATTACTGTGAAACACAACAGTTACCATATGGTGCTTGGCAGTGGTCAAAAAAGCATTTAGACAATGACTTTTGAATTAATCCCTTCTTGTAAACTTAGAAATGTGGATTCAGATGGCATTTAAATTAACACATTACCTTGGTATTCATCAAGACTAGTAAGTAATTCAACCAGGAATTTTTACGCAGATGGTTGGAGAAAAAAAAAAACTGGGATGGCAATACAAATGACTTGACTAGCCCCTATACTGTAAATGTTCAAATTACCTTACGTCCCCATGAGAAACAATTACTCTTTGAAAAGAGCTTTTGTAAACAATTTGTACTTACATCGTCAATAGTGCCATTCAGATTATAGCCACAATACACTGCGATTTCCATCGGGTCCATCTCAGTCCAGCCATCAGCAGTGCAAGTCTTTGAGAGGTTACCTGTGTGAAAAATGTAAAGGTCATTAACCTCAAGATACACATGCTGGCTGCTCTATTTAGAAGCTGCATCTGTTTATTACTCTTTTGACTTTAACTAAAACAAAGTGAGCCCTGAGAGCTGGCGTCCTGGAGTGAGTCCACACAAAGTTAAATGGCATTGTGGAATAAAGCAGAGAAATGCTGGGCCACGTCACCCCTCTCGCTGAGGTGTTTCTTGGCACTTCTCAATGCACAGTGGCCCACTGAATGCAAAACTCTGCATCCAATCAATACGCAATGAGACCCAGCTGAGCACTGTGATTCAGTGAGAGTACTGTTTTGATCTATGCTGTGTACAAATTTAAATAATGAATTATTGAGATGCTTGGGAAAGAAAATCTTTTTTAGGTCATAAGATTTAAACAGAGTTAGGGAAGTAGTTAAGCTACAGTCAAAATACTGTTTGAAAAGGTAGTTAACTGCATTATAAGTTTTGAACAAAATTAGCAAACAACATTGAAGTTACTTAAGGGACAATTACGTTCTGTTTACGTTTTTTTTTTTTTTTTTTTTTTTTACATGTATGTTCTGTTTAGTTCCTGTTATGTCTGCCTGAGTTTTTAGTTTTTTTTTCATTTGTAAATCATTATTCATTCTGTTCAGCTGTTCCTGTTTAGTTCCCTCATTACTCTTCTGAGTTGTCCTTAGTTCTTTGTCATGTATCGTCTTTGAATTAAGTTATTGTTATCTGATTCTCCTGAGTTCTTCTGTAATTTCCTAAGTGTGATATTAAAGACTGTTGTTATACTTCCTGTACACTACTTTACCACAGCCACCAAGTAACATTCAACTTTTTTTAATATGTTTTGTAATTTAATCAGAGCCAGAAAAATTAGCCAGACAGTTTTAAACTTAAGCTGATAAATTTATACTAAATACAACAAAAACATCCTAATTTACACAACCAAGTCAAAAACAGTACATATACTATGGATATTTAAATTTGTCAATCATTTTTTAAAATCTGTTCATTTACATGAATCATTCAACATGACCAATTCACAAGAATGACTCAGGCTTTCCAATGCTACATATGAGAGAGAGAACTGAATCAGACTTTCCAACTTTATATATGAGAGGTAGAACCATTTAGGATGAATTGTTCACTAGAATTAATCACATTTTAGCCACACATTTGTAAGGGATCATCTGTTTCTATGTGTTATTAAAACTTTGAGTTTGTTCAGTTCGAAATCAACATACACTATGGCTGCGTCTGAAAACTTGTTGCCTTGCTGCCTTTCAGGCAATGACTTTGTAGGCAGCGTTTAGGCATGAAGGTACCTCGCAAAACTGATTTCAGACAATCGATTCAATTTTTTTTTTTTTTTTTTTTTTTTAAACTTTCAGATGCAGCCTATGGAGACTGTCCTTCTCCAAAAAAACGACCCTATAGGTTTTTTCTTATTATGACCTATATTTACATTTTAATAAAAATAAAAATAATGACAGTCTTGTTACGTCATCATGAAATGACGTATGAGCATCGTTACCAATCAAAATGCGTGTTTATTTAAATGCAATGTGTGGACTTTTAACACGGTCCCTTACCCACCATTTGTCCTATATCCATTTAGCAAAACTCTTTTTTTTATTAACGACTACACCTACCCCATCCCTAAACCTACCCTTAGTGATTTATAGTACATATTCACTTTATGAGCACATGCGTTCCCTGGGAATCGAATCCACGATCGTATGATCACATGATTGCATATAGTTGTATATTGCAATGTTCTACCAATTGAGCACGAAACCCGAAATATGACGCAGATAAAAGTTAAAATTAAAGTGTCCCGTTGTCGATAGGGACACAACTTTAGTAAACGTTCCTATGGGTCATATTTCAGGGAAGTGACAAACAACCTATATGGCCGTATTGTTGGCCTATGAGACTTAAAAACATTTAAGATGAATTGATTCATTAGAACAATCTGAATTTCCAATTCTACATTTGGGAGAGAATAATTTAGGATGAATTGATTCACTAGAAAGATCAGACATTCCAACTACACATAATGGCTGCGTCCCAATTCAGAGGCTGCATCCTTTGAAGGCCACATTCGAAGGCTGATTGCGTCACCATGGCGTGACGAAGTCTGTCCCAATTCGAAGGTTCCTTCAAATGCGGCCTCCAAATGCATCCTTCGTTTCCCGTGAAATGAAGTATACAACAGATGGATCCTTCACAGCCTTGCCTACCCCAGAATTCATTGTGCACCAGTGACACAATAATTTGTTTAGAGAAATTGCCGAATTACACTTTTAAACATAATTATTGGATTTCAAATTACCTAAATATCTAATAATACAAATGTAAAAATAAAAAAGACTTACATATTGCACTAGATACTCATTGAAAAAAAAGTTTGTTACTGGAAAAGCTATAGTACTTTGAAAACAGCTGAACTACTGTTACACTACTGACAAACTGAATTGAGACTAATAAACTACTGTTCAAATGATTATGAGATAATTTACCTTGAATTATACCACAATCTATGACTCAATTAAGAGCCTTTTATATAAGAATAAGGGAGACATTCAAGGACTAGGTACGGGTATCCCATTACAATGATGCATTTAGAGACAGAATTGTCTTATGGTCCACAGATTTTGAAAAATATGATGTATGCTTCAGGAGGAAGGACACTTAATTCCTCCTCAGTGAATTCATAGCGGATCCTGTGTTACAATGTCACATATTGATCCAAAACAAGCCAATCAATTTTACTCAGGCTTGAATTAAAAAGACTGTAGGTGCATGAGTCCGTGTGTTTTTTCTTCAATGCGCTTGTTTTGTGAACACTGAATGAATGAAAAAAAGCAATGCAGTTTCATAACATTACAAAATGGACATTGAATAGAGGCATACAACAGAGCTCTGAAATGAAAAACATACTTTTTAAAAAAACAACAAATTATTTTCCAAAAAGAACAAATGCCAGCAGAAACAGCTTAAATGCATTAAATCTAGCCACAAAGACCACCTGTGCCTGCCCTTACAGGCAGTGACCTCCATCTAGATATAACAATGAAGTCCACAGCTGAATGAATCATACTGACAGGTAGAATAGAGTATGATGTGTTTTCCAACTGTTGGAAAGACTTATTGGTAAATTAACTTTTTTGGGCCAATTAATGGAATTTTTATTAAATTAAATTTGTATTAAATTTGAAGAAGGTAAAATAAGGGTAATTGATAATAAGGTCTATTTGGCTATTAATTGGCTATTGTTATGTCTAGATTTGTCCAACTGTCAAACATTGGGTAAACAAAATAAATCTGTCATGGCATTGTCAAAAAAACAAAAACAAAAAGCGCTGATCTTTCCAACCCCCAACTATATACAGTGCCTGTGTAAAAATTGGAATAAACCATGGATAACTCCAAGATACAAATATTAAGAAAAGTATATTTTATCTCTCTTTTAATTAAACAAAGATTACATTGTGACATTTTGTCATTAGGCTTTTGTTTCTCTAATAATCTGTTGAGATTTTTATTGTTTCTTTAATATGTATTGATCTGTTTATTTGTCATTTGGAAGATGCACCATAAAAAGTCAATAACTGTAAGTACTAAACAGAGCTTCAGAATGTCAAGGCTACAAAAGCAGGTTGAACATGAAGGTTTCTGTCAGTAAGTTGATTGGCTAATTGGCTCATTAAAAAAAGACAGACCTAAATATTAAATACCAATATTAAATTAATCAACAGATTAATCATCTTTGCAATGATTAATGAAGTGATTATTATGTTTCAATTTTAACTTGTGATTAACAACGATTAAAGTTTTTCTGTTACTGATAATTATACAGTCCATTATAGGCAATAAAATATGACTAAAACAACAGTCTGTAAAACTATAGATCAGTAAAAGTGAAGCTATTGTAACATACAGGACATTATAAACTAAGGGTAATCTGTAGACTACTTAAAACTGCAGATAATTGTTTTGAGGTAGTTGTTGGTTCGTGCAGATTTGGGAAATTCAGTGGTACCTCACTAATCTAGAGATCCTGTTAAAAAAGTGTATAAATTATTTTATTTATTTAAGTATATTTTGTCATCATACCACAACAGTATCATTGAGATACTATTATAGTTTTAATTATTTTTTTTTTTATTTTTATATTTTCTGTTTTAATAAATGAATTTTTATTTAAAGAGTATAGGTAACACACACAGTTTCTGCCAATCTCATGTTACTCTTGAGTACCTGTAGAGTAGTATTGCATCCTTTATATCTCGGAAAAGTCTTTAGTTTTATCATATTTAGAAAAGATAGATATGCTGTACTGAGACTTTCCGAAAAAAGCCAAGCTCCTGGAGGCGTGCCCGCCATCAGTGCCGTGGGCGGGGCTAAACAGTCACAGCTTTTGTGTAGAGATCATCATTATAAATAAAAAGTGAACAAAAAACGTTTGTGTTTTTTACATTTTATGCACTTGCACGCTAACTGCCAACAAAACACAGACATTTGATGCAGTTTTATTCACCGCCCGCGATCCAGTGCCGAACTAGGACTTGTTTACAAAGCATTCATCATTGAAATTCCGGGGAACAAACAAACATACAAACTCTTTTGCTGCCCCAGAAAAACAAACTTCATCCACTGTTTCCTTAAAGCTGGGTTGTTTGGAAAGCTGAAAAAGGTAATCTTTTCCTAAACCAAAAACGCACTCCTTTGGTGACAGGAGCTGAGTCTCATTTTGGAGGCTGCGTCCTCCGGAGGTCACATTTGAAGGCTGCATACGCCATCAAGGATGTCATATTTAAGAAAAAGTAACCTTTATAACATTGACTGAGATTCATTGTGAGGTGTAAAATACTGTAATTTCTTTCTTACTTTGCAATTTAATGTTTTTTTTTCTTAAATGAGACTGCCTCGATGATGTATGCAGCCTTCAAATGCAGCCTTCGAAGGGTGCAGCCCCTGAATTGGGACACAACCATAGTTGAAAAATCTCTTGGCTTCTGTAACCCGAACGAAATGTGTTGATGGGCGTGCTCTTGCTCTGGTTGATCTGTGCATACTTATCAGGGAGAAGTGCCTACACAAGGAATTCCACACTTAATTATGTGATAAAAGGCCATACTTGAAAAAAACTCTCCAAAACTAGTAGTGTATTTGGCACAGAAATACTCCATCATACTGTACGTCCAAATCATGTTTTGAAACTTTGGCCATGTTTAGCATGAGAATGCATTGAGAATGCATTAGGATGAGAATGCATTAAGTAACAAAAAAGTTTTTTATGGTTTAGTGTCAGTTTTATTTTTAGTTAAGTTTTTTTAGCAAACAATCACAAGAGAAGCTGTCAGAACATTATCAGAACAGACAAGATAAAAAAAATATATATTTTTCTTTGCAAAATTGTCTGAGGTGTGAAAAGCTTATCAGATAATGACATAATAATAAAATGTTGAATGATCCCATCTAAAACAATTTGCCACCTGCTTGAAATCCAGTTGAATTTCGACTTTTAGATGATTTATTTTTCGACATTTTACATGTAATGTATCTTTCAAAATTTTTCAGATGCAAAATCTCATTCCCATAATCCAACAGCACACCACACAACATCTGAATCATTGGAGACACTTTCAGTAATTATTACCCCCCATAAAAAAGCCAATATTTTAACCTTGATATAAATAAATGAATGCATTAATATTAATAGGTACGTCATGCTTAACATTTAGGATTAAGATTCTTTTTCACTTGCTATAAACTAATCCAGCTAATACCTGATGCTACTCCCTGGTTTATATGATATGCATATTGTTGAGATTAACAGAAAGACATGGATTAAAATCTGCTAATTTTAATACATTAATTTTACACAAACATGTTACCAGCACCTGAAAGCTTGTGTAATATTACTGAATGGGATGTTGGCTTTTAGTGTACTCTTGGCTTTTAGTGTAAGCTTTGTTTGTCATGTAAGGTTGACGCCAACCCTCTCGCATTTATCAACGTGCACAAACACCCACATGCAATATATCCATCCTCACACATTATTCTAGTGGACCTCCGGCTTTGTCATAAGCCACAGAGATCCCATGAAGCAAATCCAGAGTGTCACATTAATCCTCGGTATTGAACTACGGACAGACTTTTATCATTCTGAAAAGCCTAATCTGTCCTTTCCCATTCAGAGAGAGCATTGTACTGCATATGCTTTAAATGAAAATCCATTAGAAATGTGTGGGACTTAAGTGAAAGGTATTGCTGCTGAATAGTATTTAAGCAGTATATCAGCACCAGAACAGTATTATATGCAGGATTTTCAAATATTTTTAGCTTCCAAATCATAAGGAGAGTAAATGTTATCATATATCACTTCACAGGAAGTGCAAATTAAGTCAACAGTCACTGCAAACCACAGTACACAAAATTTGGCTACAATAAATGTGTTGAAAAGGTTTTTACCCAAAGTAATTCACCTCATGTTTGGTTTCCACAAAGTTATTTGAAAATATCAATCTCAAGATGCAACATAGGAAAAACATTCATACTGTAAATGAACCCTGAACCATGACCCTTATTTTCATATTAATCATTGCGAACATAAAAATATCTAAATAAATTTCAAGCCTTTAAGTATGACAAAATATGAATTAAAATTCTAATTATTAATAACATTTATAATTATTTTTCATAAATGCACATGTATGCATATATATATTTTTAATGAACTCCGTTTTGATTAATTTGAGTAAAAAGGTGTTTTCTTTAGCAAGAAAGTGGCAAGATGAAAACCACTATTTTCTGTTTCAGACTTTCACATAGCATCTTTTGGATATAAAAACATAAAAAATTCAAATCTACATTTTGATTTTAAAAGGTTTATTATAAAAACGTATTATTTTTTCCCCAAAATGCAATAAATCCATGACACTTTTGTTTTCAAAATGCAATTAATCCATCAATATAAAAGTTATTTTTTAAATTGAAAATACACAACAAAGTAAGTTGATTCACATATATGACAGAGCTTAAACTTTGCCAATATTTATCTTATATACAGGCATTTTACTAAAAATACATTCAGCCGTCGCTCCCAAAATGGTCATCTTGTTAATGTTATAAATTATTTGTCATTACCGATTAAAGAGTATCTGGCGCCACCGCACGGTTAAATAAACACATTTGCCGAGTACATTGGTACTAAAAATGGCTTTTAAATAAGCCTTTAATGTTTACAGTGGGTGGAATGGAGCGCTGTGATTGGTTGAGAGTGGATATATCGCGTTTTGCAGAAAAAGGAGACTGGCGTTTGTCACGTTTTGAAAAGAAAGGGAGAAAACATGACAGAATAACACGACGGATATCACATTTTGCGCAAAATTAATAAATGACTTTTCAATACCGACCAGATACGGTCCGTGTACGTTTTGATAGTTTGTTTTCCAATTTGAAATGAAATACGCAGAAACGAGAAAACGGTCGTTTCCCGTTTTTTCGTTTGTTAAAAAAAAAACGGAAAAAGGAGATTTTGACTCGATTTTCGTTTTTTCGGGTCACGGAGAGAAAACGGAAACACGACTTCAAAACTCGTTTTCCACATGTGGGCGGTCATTACACGCCCCTTTCAGCCGATTGGTCAATCAAATCTGAGCCAGTGACGTCATCTTCAGTTCGTTCAACAAAATAACAGTCCTCTGCCGCTATATCAGTAGATTTCATAAATCGGCTTTCTTCTGTGCAACCTAACGCGTATTTCACAGAAATATGTTTGCACAGATAAAAAAAAGTTTAAAAAACCTACAGTAAATTTAATTAAGTCTGTTTTTAAGCTGGCATTGTGTTTTTAAAATGTAAAATGTAAATGCCTCTACATCTGTTACCAAGCGCATGACATCCTTTGGGCTACTACCACCGATCAATAGGCTATACATAATGATAGACTATTCTCTATTATAGATCAGTGGCTACCGCACTCATTTTTTTTTTTTCTTATTTTAATGTTTTGTTTACATTTTATACATTTAAATTCAATCATTTAGCAGACGCATTCCTTGCAGTAGACTATGCAGTCATATTAGAAAATAGGCTATCCACTAGGTGGCAACACCTAATAACGGTATCACCATCGGGGGGCTTTTTAGTTTTCCTTAGCTTATAAATGGCCATACAGATTTTATCTCTTAAATTAAACACTTTTATGAACACAGTGAACATTATTATATGTCACAGTTTACTTGCTATCCTCACTTTTTCTGTCTTTCCTTCGCTTTTGAATGAATTAGCTATAAATGGCCCTGGGCTGCGTTTCCCAAAAGCATCGTAAGCCTAAGTTGATCGTAAAAACGATCGTACGAGTGATCTTAATATTAAGGTCTGTTTCCCAAAAGCATCGTAACTTAAGTTGCACTTGAAAATGATCGTAGATCTACGAGTGCTCAGGAGTAATCGTTAAGCCCTAAGTGCATCGTAAGAAGACAGAGTTATGAGGTCACCTACAGGACAACCGGCAGATTACACCTTTATTCAAGTGCAATGTGTATAACATAGCTAAGGTTTTGACTGTATTCCTCTTAAATCCTCTTTGTTGTTTAATATGAAAAGAAAACGGAAGAAAATAAAAAAATAAAAATACACATGATGTCATAAATAGTGCTGATAAAACATGTCTGCAATAAAAAAATTGTCTGTACACCTGTAGAAATTGGCTAGATGAAGTACATAATTTGTACTACTGTCACCCTATATACCCTTTATATAGGCTTTATATAGGCCTACCACCCATGGCCTAAAGCTCTATGAAATACTATAGGAGTTCTTCCGTGTTTCTGAAGTGACTGACTTTTTTCAACTATAAACTAAATTTTAAAACATAAACAAGTTTAGATATTAACTTCAAAAACACTGAATCACAGTTTGATTGATTTCACACACACACACACACACACACACACACCACACACACACACACACACACACACACATATACACATATATATACATATATATATATATATATATAAACTATAATTAATTTAAGTTAAATATAGACACTATAGTTAATTTATGTAAGTGAGAATGACAAAATAAAGTAAACTGTGACATATTATGCCCAAAAATTCTTCATACAGTGGACTACCAGTAAAATTGATACAAATTTGGAACCAAAAATTATTCAGACACTTTGACCTGACCATGTTTTGCTAAAGTGTTATTTGAGATCTTGTCATATTTTACTACCATAAAAAAAAAAAAAAAAAAAAAAAAAAAAAAAAAAAACTATAGCGAATAATCTGTAATAATGAATGAAATGTTCAAGGTGTCTGAATAAATTGTGGTTTGACTGTGTGTGTATATATATGAAGACTTCAAATGCAAAAGTCTCTAAGTGCCATCTGAAATTTTCTTATAAAATGAACAGTTTTATCAAGCTTGTAGGCCTATGTTTATGTTCAGTTATTTCACATTAATGGAAAAGAAAATGACCTATTAATTGCCATTAAAGTGAAATTACTGAACCTAAACATACAAGCTTGATAAAAATGCTAATTTTAGAAGAACATTTCAGACGGCACTTATAGGCTTTTGCATCTGAAGTCTTCACATATATATATATATATATATATATATATATATATATATATATATATATATATATATATAGCTTAAAGAAATCGTCTGAAAATTACATCTTTGTTTAGCTCTACCTCCTCCAGAAGAACATTAATTTAATCTTTTTGAAAGGTATCTTTATTTATTTATTCATTTTAAACCACATCAGGTGACGATTATTAGGTTAAACGTTAAAGGATACGATTTTATAAGGTAATATTCAGCACTTGAGAAACGGACAGCGACTCTTAAGTAGCACGTAGAGCGCGTTCTCGCGCGTTCATGTTAAGGGCATTTTTGGGAAACGCACGTGGAATTGCAGCGAGCGTTCGTAACCTCGCACTTAGAAAGCGCTCTTAAGAGCTAAGATACATCGTTATTGGGAAACCCAGCCCTGAACATTTTACTTTCAATTTCGATTTAACGGCTATTGGCGATTCTGCGTCAATTGCTTTAGTGGACAACAGCAAAACAAAAACTCTCGTATATTAAACATTTTTTAACTTTTATTATCTATGTAATTATTTTGTTATCTTTTATCATCTTTGTAATTATTTTATTTTGTAAATATTCGTGGCTTAAACAGCGGGAAAATTTACTGTAGCTATGCAGTTCTGTGGATGTTTTGAAAAACTTAAACTAAACGAAAATTATTGTTGCCTTGTCAATATAATTTCTGTTTTTCCCCCTGACTTTCAACTGGTGCGATCATCGTTTCATTAACCGACAAGATTATATTAAATTGGAATTAAACGAAAATAGAATTGATAAATGTCTGTGAATCATTAAACAAATCCCAGGGGTTTAGTTTTAGCCTACATGAACAAATAGCAGAATAAACAACAGAACATGAGGATTCATCATCATCACGCACCTGCAGCGCTTCTGTGAACGGAGAACAAAGGATTCAATTATATAAAAGGAATAAATAGCCTATGTCTGTGCGCGAAATTTATTTCACTTAAGTAATTAACATATTACCAAAATGAAAGGGGAAAAAATGCGACAATATGAGTGTCGGTTCATTTTTGAGAAGTTCACAGAAAGGAAACAGAGACGGCAGAACATTTCTTTGTTTACGAGCAATGTTTTGTTTTTATTGTGAGCGTACAAAATAATAGGCCTATTTAACCCTTCACAGATTCGAATGGTGTTACATATATTTGACCATAAATGTCTGAGTATTTTAAGTTGTTTCCGCTTTTATAAGAAAATTCAAGTGAACGCGTCGGCGCCTCACGCGCTCACACAACATTAGTTTTAGTAACTTGACATCACAGCCTGTTAACTGTCAAAATAACATACATTCAACCAAATATATAAAAAGTTATACTGCTCATTTTAAGTAGTCTGTGTAGGCTACAATAAAAGCGTTTAAATAATAAATATAGTTTAGCCTCCAAATCGTGAATATTGAAACATTTGGATTTGTGTCAAATTAGAGAGGTAGTTAACGCCGGTTTCTGTTTCAGTTCAGCTTTAAATTAATTCGTTTTGGCTTAACATTTATATATTATTTTTGTCATAGCTAAAATAGCTATGTAGCTGTAATTTTGATCTTTAATGTTTGATCTTTACAGGCTATTCCCTCAATCTTTTAACCAAAGGGTTATTAACATTAGCCTATATTCAGCAGGCAATGTTAGGCTATATAAAATAAATAAACAAAGAGAGATGAGCTATTGTTCGTTTTTCAAAATTGCTTACACTACTTATTTATTGTGAATTATTCTATTTATTCAAAATAGAATAAAATAAAAACTGTACGGTTTTTTTTTGTTTGTTTGTTTGTTTTTTGTTTTTTTAATCTGTGCTTTTCATCCGCTCCTCTGTGTGGGTAGCGCAGTTTCACTATGCATATTAAACTACAAACAGCATTATAACAGTCTGTGTGCTGATTAACATTTCTGAAATAAATATTTCTGTGAAATACGCGTTAGGTTGCACAGAAGAAAGCCGATTTATGACATCTACTGATATAGCGGCAGAGGACTGTTATTTTGTTGAACGAACTGAAGATGACGTCACTGGCTCAGATTTGATTGACCAATCGGCTGAAAGGGGCGTGTAATGACCGCCCACATGTGGAAAACGAGTTTTGAAGTCGTGTTTCCGTTTTCTATCCGTGACCCGAAAAAACGAAAATCGAGTCAAAATCTCGTTTTCCCGGTTTTTTTAACAAACGAAAAAACGGGAAACGACCGTTTTCTCGTTTCTGTGTATTTCATTTCAAATTGGAAAACAAACTATCAAAACGTACACGGACCAGATACAATACTGATTTTGGCGAAAACTCAATTTTTTGAAAATGGCGTTTATTGCGTTTTTGAACCAAACTGTTCATATATATATATATATATATATATATATATATATATATATATATATATATATATATATATATATATATATATATATATATATATGTGTGTATTATTATATATTATTATATTATATTACACAAATCAGTTGTTAATTTTAAACAGTAAATGTATTCAGCATTAGTTGAGAGATTTTTCCTTGAGAAAAATTGACATCCACTGTACCAGATTATATATATATATATATATATATATATATATATATATATATATATATATATATATATATATATATATATATATATATATATAAATGAATGAATTGATAAATGAATCAGAAGGAATCAAAATTGGACTTGAATCAAATTCAAGCCTGTTAATCGAAATCGAATCGAAGCATGAATTGGTGTCAATGTATGCATATATTATATTATATTATATTATATTATATTATATTATATTATATTATATTATATTATATTATATTATATTATATTATATTATATTATATTATATTATATTATTATGTATTTAATAGTTATTGATTTCAATTTATGTATTTTTATGTAAGCAAGTCCACTGATGGCAAGTTGATAGAACCCAAGTGCAGTTTTATCACTGCTTGTACGTAAGGAACGCTGTTTCTGGGTCCAAGCCTCCACTCGTTTCACTTGAGAATGCCATCTTGACGGTCGTTTATGAGCACTATTTATTCATATTAAACATTTAACATTTTAAAAAGTTAATCATTTAAAATACTTACAGTGTACACAACAGTCTCCGTGCTCACAGCGTCACAAACATTAATATTTTAATGATTTATAAAAGATGAGTCACTGTCTGGCCATCTGGAATTTTGGTATGGAGATAAAGGTTATGATTATAATTTTTTGGTAGTATTACACCACATCGTGTGTGTATATTAGCACCGTTTGTTGTTTTCTTGTGGTATGAGATAGAGCGTTTGGACCCAGAAGCAGTGCCGCGTGATGTCAGACTTAACAAGCGAATACTTGGCTTGGCATGGCGTGGCAAACTTGGCTAGAAAAACACCAAACAGTGGTTACACTGACACAATACTAGACAAATACACATGGCAAACATGAGGGCTTAAATACACAGACTACTAATGACTTGACAAGACACACCTTTGAACATGATCAAATAAACCAATGATATATGACATGACAAGGGGAGCACATGGCAGGATCACATGAGAACAAGACACAAGGCTTGTTCGAGATGCATCAGCGCTACACAGACCGATCGGTGTATGACATCAAAGTACCGTGAGAGCGATTCAAAAGCATAAGGAGTCGTATGCTCTCCAAACGCTCTCATGGTACTTTGATGTCATACACCATTCAGTCTGCGCAGCGCCAATGCATCTTGAACAAGCCTACAAACAAGGGAAGCACATGGCAAATAGGAAACATGACTAAGAGAATTTCAAAATAAAACATGAAACAAAAACAAAACGAGACGTCACATTTTATATCATCATAAGATTAAGGGTGCGTTCACACTTGTCATGTTTGGTTCGATTAAAACGAACCCTGGTACAGTTGCTCGGTTAGTGCGGTTCATTTGAACATATGTGAACGCTGCCATCCGGACCCTGGTGCACACCAAACAAACTCTGGTGCGGTTCGAATGATATATGAACGCAACACGGACCAAAGACATGTAATAAAGACATGTGATAAAGACATGTGATAAAATTGCCAATGTGAATGCTAACCGGACCAGGACTACATTTTTTTTTTCTTCTTTGGTCCGGACCAAATGAACCAAACGAACCGAACTACAAGTGTGAACGCACCCTAAGACTGATCCAACTTAGTCTGCCTCAAGTTTGATGACATCGAAATCGAATCGAAATGTGAATTTGCGTCAATATATATACAGTTGAAAGAAAAAGTATGTGAACCACTTGCAGAATCTGTTAAAATGTGAAAAATTTTAACAAAATAAGAGAGATCATACAAAATGTATGTTATTTTTTATTTAGTTCTGTCCTGAGTAAGATATTTCACATAAAAGATGTTTACATATAATCCACAAGACAAAAAATAATAATAAAAAAAAAAAATAGCTGAATTTATTAAAATGACCCTGTTCATATGTGAACCATTGATTCTTAATACTTTGTGTGGTTACCTGGATGATCTACGACTGTTTATTTATTTATTTATTTGTGATGGCTGTTAATGAGTACCTTGTAAATTAAGCTCTGTTCTTCAGAAAAATTCTCCAGGTCCCAAAAATTCTTCAGTTTTCCAGCATCTTTTGCATATTTGAGCCCTTTACAACAGTGACTGAATGATTTTGAGATTTGTGTTTTCATACTGAGGACAACTGAGGGACTCAAACACGACTATTAAAAAAGGTTCAAACATTCACTGATTCTCCAGAAGGAAACACGATGCATTAAGAGTTGGGGGGTGAAAACTTTTGAACAGGATGAAGATGTCCAAATTTTTTATTATTTCGTTTAAATATCTTTTTTTTTTCATTTAGTACTTCCTTTCGGAAGCAATAGAAGATACTTACATGTTTCCTGGAAGACAGATTAAATACAATTTACCTTGATATTTGAATTCGAAAGTCTTCACCCCCCAACTCTTAATGCATCACGTTTCCTTCTGGAAGATCAGTGAATGTTTGAACCTTTTTTGATAGTTATGTTCGAGTCCCCCAATTGTCCTCGGTGTGAAAAGACTGTCACTGCTGTAAAGGGTTCAAATATGCAAAAGATTGTGAAAAACTGAATAATCTGCAGGACCTGGAGGATTTTTCTGAAGAACAGAGCTCAGTTTAACTGCTCAGGACAAACAAGAGACTCATGAACAACCATCACAAAACATAAAAACAGTCGTGGATCATCAGGTAACCACACACAGTATTGAGAATCAATGGTTCACATACTTATGAATGAGGTTATTTTAATAAATTCAGCTATTTTTTTGTCTTGTGGACTGTAAACATATTTTATGTAAAATATCTTACTCAGGACAGTACTAAATAAAAAAAAACATGCATTTTGTATTATATCCCTTATTTTGTTAAAATTATTCACATTTTAACAGATTCTGCAAGTGGTTCACACACTTTTTCTTTTAAATGTAAGTATCTTTACATCATCATAAGACTATGGCTGTTTCTCAATTCCAAGAACGCAGAGAACGGACTTGCGTTCTCGTGGAGTCCGGTCTTGCCAGGCGACCTTGAAAGAACGATCTCGGAAGGACGCGAGGACAGAGAACGCATCATTTGAGAATTGAGATGTGCTACGATCTTGTTGCTCAACTGACCAACTGACCGTCCCAGCATATTATAAGTGGCTAATGCACAGTAAATACAACATAACATCACAAACAAATGTCATAACCTGTTCAAAAAAAATATTTCATATAATTATCTTTTTATTTCACCGCGTGTATTTATGAATATGAGT
The DNA here is from genome assembly GCF_024489055.1 of Chanodichthys erythropterus. Taxonomy (NCBI): domain Eukaryota; kingdom Metazoa; phylum Chordata; class Actinopteri; order Cypriniformes; family Xenocyprididae; genus Chanodichthys; species Chanodichthys erythropterus. Next base: position 7,559,314 of record NC_090243.1, read on the forward strand.
AGCCTTTGGCTCTTATGCTTTGTCAATGTTAAGATTTTTTTTTATATGTCAATAAAAATACTGCAGGCTTTCTTCAGGTTATCATTTTATTAAAATTAAGCAAAACAAACGGTTTACTTTCACGAGCCGTCACGTATTTGCGAGCTTGTAGCTGGAATCTCTCGAGAACTTCAAAGCTTACAGGCTTCCGTACGTCGACCGCCGCAGCGTCTTCTGGGATTTTTAACGGTTCGATTCCCTCAATTTTGCATTCGATGCATCCTCGATATCAAGAACACATCCGGGTACTTTCATGCGTCCTCCGTTCTTGCGTTCTTGAGTATTGGAATGAACTTTGGTGGTTGATGATGACGTAAAGCAAGAACACAAGGACGCAAGATCGCTGAAGAACGCATATTGAGAAACAGCCTATGACTGGTCTGACCTAGTCTGCTTCAAGTTTGATGACATTGCAATGCAAGGCATTCAAGAAAAAAAATATTTCAGCTGAAGTAAACTTTTACAGATAGTCCCTGCTCAGTTTTTTTAGGGAGCAGTGAACACTTCATATAGGGACCCTGTGAGGTGAGAGTTTATACACTGCTCAGAACATCACAGCTATATATCTGCAAAGCAGGGCTCAGATGGTAACTGTTCTTTTTCATTTAATTGAACTGTTTCTAAAATTAAACTCATCCTATGACAAGGAAGCACCAGAGAGGCTTCACTATTTGCCAGTGGGGAATCATATAAGTTACAGAGTGCATGACTGATCTCTTTTGGAGAAAGATCAATGAATATGATTACATTTATATTCAGCACTCACACGTCTTCACACTCTGCTGCATATGAAACAAGCAGCTCTGTTAGATGATTGAATGAACTAATGATTTGTGATATATACACAGGCGCTTAAAAAAAAGAATCAGGTGTCATACTGTGCCTCGTTAATCAAACATTCATTAATTAAGCTCTCCTGAGAGGATTAAATGACATAACAAGAGTAAGATTAGAGCCTTGTTTAATTAAATGTTGAGGTTGAGGACCTCCATGAATACCTCATAAATACACCTCCATACAGAAACAAACTGTCTGTACTTGAAATACAGGTGATCAAGTGATAAGTAAGAACAGTTTGATACCTTCATTGCTCCATCCCCAAAAATAATGAACACGCTATGTAACACAGTAACAGCTGGTGCATCAGACAGCTCACGCAAGTATGGATGAATCAGCTGTGGCGTATCTTGGTTCTGTGAAACAGCAAAAAAAACAATGCTACTCGCATATCTAGCAGAAACAAAGCAACCTTTTTCAATATTAATGTGGATCCTAGCTCTTGCCTGACCCTTCTTCCAATTATATTCCTCTGACCTTTTCCTTTTTGGTTATATCTCAGCTATCTCTCATTCTTAAGTCTTTCTACAAATCCAAATGGTCCGATCCATACAAACATTTTTTTTTTTTTTTTTTAGCACACAAAGAACAGTCATCTAGCAAATATTCACTAAATTGTCTGTTTAGTTGATTTAAATTTTCAACAGTTTTTCCCAGAAATCCCTTATATTGCACCTTTAAAGAAAATGTAAGCCATTCAAAAATCATATTAAAACCTATAATCACATTAAAATCATATGAAAAAAAACTATGCATTATAATAATACAATTTTTCTTTTTTGCTTAATTTGTAAAAGTACTGCTACAATTAAAAACAATCTGTTCACAAGTGATTGTCACGAATGGTTGTTATAAAGAAGTGCACTATAACAAGGAATCACAAAAAGTACATCCAATAAGGGAACAATAAGGGAACAACAACCAAACATTAACAAAAAAGAACACAGAACTGAGGAAACTAAGGACTTAAATACACAGAAAGAGTAATCTAAAACAGAACAGGTGTAGCGCTAATTATAAACCAAGGAAACTAGGGAACACAAGCAAACAAGAACAGGGAAAACAGAACATTGAAAACTAAACTAAAACTGAAAATACTCATTACAGTGATGTTATTTCTTCACACATTACACATATTTCATCCGAAAAGCTCTTCACTGACACTGCTGTCAACCAAGTTTTTCTAAACTTTAGAAAAAACCAAATTAGAAGCATAATCAAGGGCGTAGATTTGGTTATCTGTCATAACTTTATGGAATTTATGTATAACCATTCATCAAATTCTAACATAACGGAGTGATTCTAAAAAGAAAGAAATTGTTAATATTGAAACCACCAGTAGGTGGCAGCAATTCGACGTTTTAATGAGTGAGCTACTTAAATCGTTCATTCAGCCAATTCGTTCAATAGTCAGATTAATTAAGGAAGAAAACAAACACCGATTTGAATACTTTTGTCATTGATAAGACACTATTGAAAAATGAAGTAACAAAATAGATGGCTGTTTTAGTAATTGGTTACAGTTACACTGATAGTTATGGCTAAATTGCAATGGATTAGCTAGCTAAAATATATGTGGAGTGTACTTAGCTATTACAATGTTTTCATACCTCCTTCTCAGTACATGCTTTATTCTTTTAACGTCCCTCTTTGAACAGAAGTTTAATATAGTCGGCTGGGCAGCGGTTCTCTTCATTTTTTGGTGCTACCCGTGCTCTCCATTCAAACAGTACAGCACCACTCGCGTTGTTTTGGTGAAAGTGTGACGCACATTGGTTGGGCGTTACCAATCGGTTCAATGGAGGGGGGGGGGGGGGTATTTTTTGACTAATTTATTATGACAAACACATATTCGATTATAAACAAAATTATTGTTACCAAATAAATGAATTATACATATTTTAGTATAGATCTACTGTGATTTTCATGTCGAAATATTGGGGGGGTTATCACTGATGGATTTGAATATTGGGGGGGTTAACTACGTCCCTGAGCATAATTATTCAACATTATGGAAATTGTGGCAGCCATTATGCGTAAAAAATGTATATAAATAATTTTCTAACAAATACTGAAATATTTTATGTTATTATTACTATGACTATTTTATGATGTTATTATGATATTATTAAATATTTTATGATATTATTATATATATTAAGTACTTTTTTTGATGGATTTTCAGATTTTAAGATTGGATTTTGTAAAATGGAAAAACAATAATATACATAAAAGGCATTTGAAAAAAATGCAAAATATAAAGTGACCTTACAAAAAGACAAAAGTCTCTAAAAAAAAATCTCTCTCTTTGTTGCTAACAACAATTTATGTTTGAGTTATCAGCATTGGCTCTTATCAATACTTTCAGTCACTCATTTCTCCACTGTTCCTTTAGCCTAGAAATGTCACTGGCATGAAAACTCTCTCACACAGCAGTGATTTTTAACCTCTCTGCTAAGCGAAGGAGCTGCATCTAATATCCAGACTGCTATCCTGGAAACACTATGACAAGACTCGCCTAAAGTTCCATATAACTATTTGTAGGGAACAGCACATTCCGGGGCCCAGTTTAATGGCAGGGCCTCTCTCTAACTGCAACAATGAAGAAAGGTTTGCTACATTTTGGTTGGACATTACACAAATTCAGCTGTTAATATACAAATGAAAGAATGCATGCCAGTCTTTTTCCATTTTGTTTGGACTCTATATGTTTAGAATATTGCCAAAGGTATTCTGGTGGTGGTTTGGAAAGTGAGAAATGCTAAAACTGTAAAGACACTGTATTAACTGTGTGCTTTAGATTATTCAAATGAGTTTCACAGGGGAAAGGAGAGTGCCCCCTCTGATGCCAGCAGCCAAATTACAATCTCCTCCTCATCAGAAAGGGATAAATGTACCCTTTCAAAAGACACTTCTTGTTCTGAGCCTCCGGCCTCCAATGGGGAAGGCAGCAACAGAAACAGATTCCATGCTCTGATTCTACAGCTTGTGAGGCTTGTCCAGTCTGTGAGGAAACAGATATTAAAAAACACTACGTTCAGAGCCTTTGTCCAGCGAGACAGTAACGATTACAACACGTCCCGAGTCTCCATGCCAAGAGACAAAAGCGGATTCGCCAAGTTCTGTGTCTCTGGCCTACAGAGCCAAAAGGCATACTGACACATTTGCAACAAAGTTAGGCTCAGGAGAGCAAACCTTCACTTCAAGGTACCTTAATCTGCATGTTCCAGATTGTTAAGGACCTTCTGCACCTACTTCAGGGCCTCATCTGCGTGTTCCAGATTTTAGGACCCATTTTGGTGCTCCAGGAGATCCGTATCCCACAGAGATTCATGTTTAAGGCTGTTGAAACAGATTCTGGCCCCTTTCCCCACTGCATTGTTACCCAGCACAACCACTGGAAAACATCACCGACATCAGACTGCACACTCGAGCACATGACCGTAAATATCACTTAAACAAACCTATTTACAGAGACTTTGGCATTGTTGTATATTCAATTCACATTCATTTGCATATAGCGCGTTTCATAATACATATAGTTTCAAAGCAGCTTTTCACAAAATGCATGTGTCTACAATACAATTTAGAGTGATCTGTTATCAGAGGTGACTGTCCAAGTAATGTATTTCAGAAAAGTACATACTGTAAACAAATCACACAGTTAGCTAACATCATGTATTAATTTTAGGCAGAAACAATGAGCTCACTGTAATTGTGAATGATTACAATATATAGAAATATATTTTATATGAAAAGCAGTATATGATTTTACATTAAAAGTAATATAACTGATGCTAGTCAGTAACAAATAATCTTTCTTTTTTTTCTTTTTCTTTTTTTTTTCTTTGACGCTTAAGATAACTGCCATAGCCACATCCAGTTTAATCACTAAATCTTATGCACTTTATTCCTTTCTCATTCATGGGATTCATTTAGTAGTGTTGATTTACTCTTGCTTATCTTTTTATTAATAACATTTATCTTTATTTAAAATTTATTTAAAATGTCTTCCTTGTGTTGATAACACAGAAGAGGCTCTACAAGTTAGCCAATATCTCATAAATCCTTCAGATTGGTCAGATGGCAAATTTCCTTTAATCTACATAATTTTTATTTGTCTTTGATTGTTCTTTAATATCATGGTGAAATTCCTGGCTGGTCTCCCTGTTATCTGAGAAGGAATCATCTGACACTTTCACACTCACCTTAAGTGACGTGATCAAAACTCACAGTATTATTTGGTGCCCATATAGACCAAATCCTTACATTTATGGTGCCCATTTTAAGCTTAAATCACTAAAAAAATGAAAGAAAGAAAAATGGCAGAATCTTACATTCTCACAGGTCATTCCTAAAGTGTTCCGGTTTGGAAAATAATTGTCTGAAACTAAGAGCTCCTCAAAGGAGATGTGCTCTCCTTTTCTGGGCTCTTTCATCATTGCAGAAACACTTTACATCCTCCAACACAGAGGCTGTAGTTCCACTATATGGAATCGACATTGGTTTCCTTGTAAACTGTACCTAATGCATATTCTGCATTACACACTGACATTTTTGCAAAACTTAACATACAGCATTGCAGATTTTGATAAATGTTACTACAAAAGAGCAGTTTACAGTGGGATTCAACATTTTGAGATTTCTGGTATAAATAACATTTATTTTGCCTTTACAAATTATCATACAAATTATAATCATAAGAATAATTAGATTTTTTTGACGCTTGACATTTTTTCATTTAAATTTTTGAAACCTAGATTTTCACTAGTGACCTCAGACAAGTATAACACAAAAATAACATGGTATATATTATTTAAAGGATTATTTGTAATGAATGATTATAAAAATAAATAAATATAAATTTATTTTGCACTAAGACATCCATGTATGATAAAATACCTAAAAATGCACTGCAAAAAAAGGGTGTTGTGCAAGTCTGTTAAACCTGGTATTCTGCCAGACTTTTAATGAGTTTAATTAATAGTTTCTGGCGAGATGTGGCTGAGACAGAATGATCAGATAAACAAGCATGACCTAATGGCAGTACATAATCAATGGGTCTGAATTGCCTCCTGATGAATTACCCATTCCATCCACTCAAAGCAGCAGTTCTGCATGTAAAATGTAACCTCCAGTGGTAACATCTGCATTTATATACTAAATATAGATTCCATTGTCTATAAATAGTTTAATGTCTGAAATAATTTTCATCATTCTATGAATTCTGCAAACATGCTATTAATTATGTTGACCACTTGTACATTCACTTGTACACAATTAAGTGCACATTTTAGAGTTACCATTTTCCCAAGCACACCAGTTTGCCTTGAGAAGTCTTATATCAAAGAAACTACTCCAGTGAGCATGTGGGAGTTTCAGATTAGATCCTGAACAACTTCAGACACTGAAGTGCCTCTAAACTTTTAGTTTTACAGCAATGTGACAGCCCATGACAGCGACTGACAAGATAACAAAAGACACTTTACACTTTTCTTCAGGAGTTACAACTGTTGCTTAATGCCTTGAAGTTCATCAAAGGTTTTTGATGGTGATTTCAACTTACCCTCATGATGATCAGAGAAGTGTCTGAAGTAATTTGGACAAGGAATAACCACATGTTCCCCAACTTTGGCTGATGGCCAGCAAGCAATAATATCCCACATTCCTTTGCAGCCTGGCAAAAGAATAAAGTACAATACTCAGCGTTAACTCAATATATCCCTGTTGTGCAAAAGCAAAAAAACACAATTAGGTTTTAAGTGTATGTCTTATGCTAGTTCTGGTCCTTGAATCTGATTGGCTGAGACGCCTTCCTGAAGTGTGGATCACCAGTATCAGCATGGGGACTGTTTACCGTTTGTTTCACTCCACGCGTTCTAGGCAGGCAGCATTTCTCTCAACGTGCGTCAATGGTGGAGGACAAAAATCCACTATAATTTTCTAAATACTACTGTTGATGTGTCACAGAATATAGTTTTAGTAGTTTTGTCAGGTGAGATTTGCGAGAATGTAGTTGTTTAAACGTTAAATCTGGAGTTTATTTATAAAGATAACACCTCTAAAAATTTGCTTCAATGTTTTCGGGGTTGATCACCAGGCACTTAGCACTAATGTGCCCGCCGAGAACAGCCTTATCTTGGCGAGTCCTTCTGTCATTTGGCACTGGCTCTGATGTCTCTGTAGTTGGTTAAACATGAGATATCATTTGTTTTGGGTATTCGCTTTCAGCCCTTCCTTTGTTTTGGGTGTTTTGGGTATTCTCTTTCAGCCGTTTCTTTGTTTTGGGTGTTTTGGGTATTTTCCTTTCAGCCGTTACTGTATTCACTATATTTATATGAGTCAAAAATCAGCTAAGGGGTACTAATAAAACAACTTATTTTTTACAACAGGATCTGCATTTTAATGGGTTTAAATAAAATATTTTTGTTAAAAGAGACCATTAAAACTACTCAAAAACAATCAAAAACAATCCTTTCCTGATAAAAATAAACTTGATTTTTAAAACTCACTGATTTTGCGACAGCTGAATGTAACATTTTTGCTGAACATGCCAGTCTCTGAGTCATTTATTTAAGCCACAAAATAAACTTAATTCTGTAAAATAAATATAATGAACCAAGAAAAAGCATTTTGAACGTCTCCAGCACGTTTTACCCAAAATTTTACCCAAATTATCCAAAAATCAAACATAGTTCACCCCTTACGCATGTTATCACGTCCATCAAAAACGTAAACACACTCATGAGCATATCATTCACTTCACTGAATTCTTGCCAGCTAAGAACTAAATAATTATTACCTTACAATCCATCTGTTTTCAATCACGACATCAATGTCTGTCAAAAAATAACATGCACAATACACAGTAGTATTTACGAGAAGCAGAGGTCCAGGGAGTACACGCATTTCCTGGAAAACCCACAGTACTGGATGTTTTTACGTCATCACTTTTTGAGAAAAGAGAGAAAATAGTGGACTTAGCAGCTTCAACATGCTGTCTGAGATGATAACGTGCATAATACATAACACACGTGAGTATAAATTTGTTCTTCAGTTGCTGAAATTGAATTTGAATGATCAGGGAACTGAGTGAAATACTGCATGCTAAAGAGTTGTAATCCAAACGAAAATACTTTGTGGGGTTATTTAACATCATTCAACATGTCTTGGTTCCTGACGGACACAGTAAGTTGTATGTTATATTTTGACAGACATTTTTAACTACGAATTCTGATTCTGACTTGCCTGATTTTAATATTTTCAAAAATTTTCTATTCTTGACTGATCTTTTTTTCAGAATTTAAAACTGTTAAAAAGAGAAATCTTGTTAAATGAGTGACTCTCATATGCTGATGTAATATTTGTTTGATAAAATGTACATAAGTGTGTATATATTTTCTTTTACAAAAACTACATTTCTATTTAAGCATATATTTACTACATTAAATTGTTATTTTCATGCACAAAAACATGGATTAATCATTATACAGATAAATACGTCCAGTGGTCCAGTAAATTATTCATCAGAAAAATTTTACAAATTTGTCACTGGTTAATTTCACTAGTGGTTTCATTAATTAAGTCCTACGTGTACTCAATGCCTAAATTTACCCATGGATTTATTTAAAAGTAACATGAGGACTCTTAAACTCACACTTCCCTCATCCTTCAGTTAGACACCTTTGAGTACAATAAACTGAGATATGGTATCAGCTTATTGCTTTACCCGTAATATTTTGAATATTTACGATACTTCTCATGCCCCCAGAATGTATCCCTCTGATTCATGAGGAGAGGTGAGTTGGTTTGTGACTGTGAATGTGGAAAACTGACAGCTAGTTTATCTTATTTGTCCTCTCTAAGCTACAACAGAATGTTCCAGAGCCAAGTAGCCCGTTTAAAAATCCACCTCATCCAGACACTAGGTGTATAGATGTGCGGGTGGGACAGCAGCACACAGATTGTAAATTCATGTAAAATCAATCCTCACAGGATTTCAGTTTAAATTGAAATCTGATAAATGTGTGAATCTATTCAAAGCAATATGGTTATATACACACTGACTAGGAAACTCTGAAAGGAAAAAGTAGATGCCTTGACTACTAATGCTCAAAAGGTTTAGTTCAATTTAAAATGCTTGTGAAAGAAATATGATTGCACACTGATGTTCATGAAACCAATCTTGGATGTGTTCAGCAGTATGTATGAATGCATTTTCACCTAAAATATGGGGAAAGGGAACAGCGTTTGCGCAATACTAGGATGTGACCAACCCATCAGAAGAATCATCGCACTTAATGTCTTCCAAAAGACGGCTACCAATAGCACTACAGCTCATCTACCAGTGTTTAACAGTTATCTCCAGATGGGTTGTGGGTTTAAGGCATTGTTTTCCCAAACATAAACTCACAAACTTAATCAGGTGTAGATCTTGAACCAGATTATAGTATGTCTCTTTGCTCTATGCAAATAAGTGGCTGCTGAATGACACCTATACTATAAATTCCAGTTTTCCAGAGCTCACAATATGCAAACTTTAGATGAGTCTTCTGATGCAAATAAGTGGTATTTTTTGTGATACGTCCTGCATTACACCAGATAAATTCATGTTATTATTAATTTCATGTTATTCAAAACTGCACATGAGGCAGAATCCACTACAATAATTACCAAAAAGTCACAGCAGAGCTTTAAAGATTTACATGGATTGTTTAAAAATTCCCTCTAGATTCATTAGCTACCAAGCTGCTCATCCTTAAACCTTAAAAACCCAACCTATCAAGCTGAAATGCTCTTTATCTAAGAAAAAAAATCTAAATCTATACCATAATAATGCACAATACACACTACAGGGCTTTCACTTCAAACAGCTACATGAAATGCTTGTGGGCACAGCAGATCCTTTCATTCATTCCGCTTTCTATCCATGATGGGGGTCTGACTTTTTCGTCCACTTCAAAAAAAAAAGAAATGTTTTTCATATCAATTCTAGATTGTAAATGACTTTTAGTTTTGTTCTGTTTCAGCACCAAACATATCTCTATCATCTACAGTTACATCTATTTTTCCCCATCAATGCAAAATTGTTTATTGACTGTGAAAATGGCACAAAGCAACGTTATTTTGTAAAAATCACCTGATGTGACGTTTCCTGCTGTTTTATTCTCGCACCTCGCTCTTGCCAGCTCAATCTCATTTACCACGTCACACATCTGAACAGCACCAACCTGCAAAAGAGACAGCGAGAGAGAGAGAGAGAAAGAGAGAATATTTCAGTTGTTCAACTACATCACAGCCTTCAAAGCTTCAATCTCTTTCGTATCAGTGATTCACCACAATATTCTTCTCAGGATAGTCTATTACTTTAAGGTGTCAGCTTTCATCTTGTAAGGCTTTCATTTCATATGCATATTTATGGATTGCAGAGAAGTCTCAGAGGGGCTTATTGTGGCTAAATATTTACAGCTAAGGCCTACTGGGAATTAGACTGCTTGGAAAATTCACAAATTTAAAACTATTATCAGACTTTTAGTTTGCCATACACCATTCTTATTGACAAAATGACTGACCGTTGTTCAGCTGTACGCTAGTGGCACACAGACAAAAGAGCGGCGTTGCGCTGTGGAGATGATATCATGCCTGTAAGGGAGGAAAGGCGTGTGGGGCCAGTGAGTAATCGTCAGATTGCTCACTGATGTCCACTGCTGATGACAAATTCATGCTGACAGTCAGTGGCAGACAGCCTGCGGTCAATAAGAACGTGAAAGTCCAACGAACAGCTTGAGAAGGTCAATGAAGACGTGGTGCAGGGGAAGAGGGGTTTAATGGACAGGGTGGACTGAATCCCTATAGTGTTAATAATGTTGTATGCGTGTGGGTGTTTGTGGTGCTGTGCTTACTGTCTTGAGTTAGCATCTGGGCGTGCTTCTGTTTTGGTGTGTGTGTGTGTGGTGGGTATAGGTGTGTCTGTGCATTTAAATGTGAGAGCCAGAGGGCACAGGCCAGAGATCTGTGATCTAGAACAAGATAAAGTTACAGAGAAATGGAAAAAGTTAGATTTTAAGCACTTCTGCTGGGTCCAGTACTATCTAAACTCACTGACATGAATGGAAAATCAGGAATGAAAATGCAGTAATATTGTAAAGTATTATTATAGTTTATAATGACTTTTTGTATTGTATTTTAATATGCTTTAAAATGTATTCCTGTGATGGCAAAGATGAATTTCCAGCATCATTACTCTAGGCAGTGTCACATGATCCTTCAGAAATGATTCTAATATGCTGATTTGATGATCAAGAAAGATTTCTTATTATTATCAATGCTGAAAACAGTTTATTTATACTACTATTAATATTTATAATATTAAATATTAATACTTAATATTTTTGTAGAATCTGTAATACATTTTTCAGGATTCTTTGATGAATAGAAAGTACAAAAGAAGATTTGATTAAAATATAACAGAATTCTGTATACGTACACAATTCTATTTAAAAGTCATGAACATTTTTACCACATTTTTAATGATTTAATGTATTTAACAGCATTCAGTTATGGAAATGAAATGGATGGAAAAGGCATTTTTGGAATAAAAGGGGCCAAATTCTAAATCTTGCTGAGGCAAATTTCACTCTTTATGTATCCTAAATACACAATCAAATAAAAGATTCTGTAGGACAGTCGAAACAAATACATTTAATGTAATAAATATTAAAAACTAAATAAATTATATAATTATAACAAATACATACTGTGAATTTACTGTGAATCTTTTTTCTAATCATATATTTATTGATAATTATATAATTGACTTTCATAGTCTGCTGAGACAAGGAGAAAACAATAAAATCTATACATAAAAGGCATTTTTTTAAGTAGCAAAATTAAGTGATGAAGTCAAGGTGAAAATCCAACAAAAATCTTTGTTGGAAAAACTGAAAAAAAAACTGAAAGGAAAGGGGGAAAATGACGCTCTAGATCAGGGGTTCTCATCTTTGGTCCTCGAGGTCCACTTTCCTGCAGTGTTTCTCTCCAGCCCTAATGAAACATCTGAACAACCTAATATAGATCTTTAGGATTACAACAAGCAGGTGAAATTTATCAAGATTGGAGATAAAATCTGCAGGACCTCGAGGACCAGAGTTGAGGACTCAACTGACCACAAACAGAAAAAGTGAAAATCAATTAGAAGCACACAGCTGTTTCAAAATAGCTTGAAGAGAAGCCCTGTAATGCAGTCTACCTGCTCTGTGACACTGTCAATAATATCAAAATGATGGAGCTGCATTTCATGATAAATTTTTATAAGGAAAGCAGCAGAAATGATGCTGAAAATATCAGTGCTATTTTTGCTCGGTTTCAGCTGTCACTCTCCAGTACTTTGGTGCATGGATAATAGGGTCAGCTCAGTGAGAGGCTGCTTCACTGCTATCATCAGCCATGCGTGCGCCTATAATCCCCACCCGCAGAAGATTCCATCATACTTTTTATTGCATCATCTAACCTTGTGTAGCTCTTAAGACACTGTAAAAGTAGGAGTGGAAGGGAAGAGTACACAAAAATACACTTGAAACAACACTGAAAATGTAGTTATATTTGGTTAATAATTGCCTTCTCAGTCTAAAGTATACAAGATTGTATCCTGTATGCTAGTCAAAGTTGGTAACATCATTTCATTCATGGAAACAATTAATAAACTGCAGGTTTGCATTAGAGAAGTTTCTATGGAGCAGATTATTTGCTTCTCCACAGAAAATGAGGACAAAGGAGCCATTTAGAGGTTGTTTACACTGATTTGCCTAAATTACAATAACAGTGTACTATTCGTCTGATAATAAATCTGCCAAATTCGCTCAGATATTTCCCCTCAGAGTTACATCAGATAACGGATGCGCATTCTTCCTTCTGCGTTGGCGCCTTCATCAGGTGCAGGGTCCATTGCGTGTGAAAGCGACCCAATAAAGCGGAGGGTCAGGCAATGGGCCTATCGCTGATGCATTCCTGGCGAAGCGCACACACTCAGCTCACATATTTGTGTTTATGCTCAAATTATTTGTGAGAGTTCAACTATGTAAGTGGATTCCCTGCTGGAAAATCCAGCTTAGGCTGGATTGCTGTGTTTTGGAACATGATAGCAGGTCTAAGCTGGTCATTAGCTGGTCCAAGCCTTGTGTTTTTACACTTTTTTCCCTCAAACAGCTCATTTCCAAAAATATCAGTGCATAATCCGCCTCTCAGTGGATAAGTCTAGGATCCTGCTAAAAAAAAAAAAAAAACAGCCTATGCTGGTTTAAGATGATCTAGCTGGTCTCCCAGCCTGACCAAACAAGTGTTCGGCTATCGACCAGAGCTGATAAATGCCCCAAACCCCTCTAAAACCAACAAACACGACCAGTTTTGGAGACCAGAAAACCACTTTGAGTAGTTTAATATGTTTTTAGTTTTTTCGAGAGACAGTAACGACAAAGAAAGTTGTTGAAAGTGTCTATGCAGTCAACACTTCACTTTCAGCTTTGACAAAAGAGTATATTCTTCCAAAAGAATCTTTAAACTGTCTTAGTGGGCAGTATTGATCTATTTATTTAATGTCAGCCTTGCTTTTCAGTGGCATTTGAGAGAAAGAGACAGAAGGGCGGGGGCTTGTCCCCTAAACAATGACCATGCAATGACTCAGACCTAGACCTTGGCGACAGAACATCAACCACAGAGCTTCTCATTGACACGCCAAATGAGAAGCTCACCAAGAAAATAGTGTTGCAATATTAGAGATCAGATTATCTTATCGCTCAAAGACTTTGCATTAGAAGTTTTAAACAAACCATGGTTCACATGTACCAAGGGGTCTGCAAGTCAAAAGTTTTGATACATGACCTGTAGTACAGAATCTTAAATATTCTTCATAAAAAGTAATCTGGTTAATATTTGTTAAATTTTTTTTTAAAAAGTTAATTATTATGTTTTTTTTTTTTGAGAATGCACTGATTATGAAATGACTAATTAGTCATAATAACATTAGTTCAAGCAATTAAAAATGTTTATCCCTTGATTCTGATTGTTCAAACGTGGCATTCTGCAGTTAAATATATTGACTAAACAGCGTAACTGCACTCTAAAAAATGCTGGGTTAAAAACAACCCAAGTTGGGTTGAAAATGGACAAACCCAGCAGTTGGGTTAAATGTTTGCCCAACCTGCTGGGTAGTTTTATTTAAACCAACTATTGTTTAAAAATTGCTATATGACTAGCTTAAAATGAACCCAAAATAGTTGGGAAATTAAAATCCAGATGCAATTAGAGGCAACAATAATAGACAAAAGGTGAATGTTTATTAATAAGCTTTAATATTTTATTAATATAAATGTAATAGTTTAATAGTTTATTAATATAAATTTATTAATAAGCAATTTAATAAATGTTTATTGTTTAATAATTATTCATTGAACATTAATAAATGTTCATTTCCAACATACTTTGGGTTAATTTTAATTAAGCAATGCAGTAATTTTTAAACAATATTTGAGTTAAATAAAACTACCCAGCAGGTTGGGCAAACATTTAACCCTACCGCTGGGTTAAAACAACCCAGTGTGACCGATTTCCCACATATCTGTGTTTTCTTGCCTCTCGCATCCTTCTGTAATCAATTCTTTCAAATCACATAATAAAATAATTCATCTCAAATTAACATTTTATGTTCATTTCTTCATTTATTTGCAAAGTAGATGAAAAATAAGCAAGATAAAAGATAGTCAGCAGGTCATTATTGCAAAATAAACCCCTTCAGGGAGGTACAAGACCTGATCAGTTTATTTCAACTGGATGCATGTTATCCCTTACTTATTAACTGTTTAGTTTGTTGGTCTCAAAATAATACGGCAGTTGGTCTGTGTATGCTTTGATCCAGCTCAAATCCGCAACTAATACCACTAAACACAGCACGCAGGATTGTTACACACACACACAGCTGAGCTGAATAATGAAGTCCTGTGCCTCAGATGACTTCTCAGAACATCTGCTGACCTCTGGGATGAACCTGCTACGCTCTTTCCTGAGCCAGATAATAGCACCGCTCTGCTCAAGCCTGTTAGTGTAAGTGCAGGCGGCAGATTCTACACATAGCGAGGAAGTAACAAATGGCAAGTTGGCAAGCAGATGTTCCCTAAAACTGTCTAGTGTAGTGTTACAGAGCTGGCTGAGGAACACAGATTCTTTTACAACTTAAAGGCGATGTGTGCAATTGTTTTGAATACTGTCTGGATTGATGCTTCACTTTTGGTGAGCTCAATTACAAACAGGCCATATGCCATCCATATGGGTGATCTGCAGTATTTATAAACTCTAGTGCTTTCACTGACAATTCTGTTTATCACTTCGGCATAGAAGCCACGGCACTCTGTATTATTTCAAAATCATGACTATTTGAGAACACTTAACAGTATTTTGACAGCAGTAATGTGCTGCCAGTGAACTATTTATTTTTATTACTATGTCTGCTGTTGAGGAGATCAGAAGTATCAGGTAACACTGGGACATGCACTTTTGTTTCACTGCTTTTCAGGCTAAAGCGCAGTTGGACAGTTGACATGTCATGTAATTTTACTGTCATCAAAGCAAATGGCCAATCTCTTCTCATTTATTTTCTACACAGATTGACACTAATTACTAATTCTGTCAACAGCATGGTAATTTGTTCAAATGTGTTTAAATTTTTTTGAGGAATATCAAGTAAATGTTGTAATTGGACTGTTACACTCTTTCTCAATCGATTTGACACATTTCTCCAAACTCATGTCAAAACAATTAACACAGCCAAATAAACATACTCTTACCTTAGCCAAACGGTTCAACTTTACCGCAAAATAAAACACTGCATTTTTTCTGGTAATGCATTTATTAAAAGTAAATACTATAATCAAAACTACAGGTGTGTTCTCTATTGTCATCACACTGTAAAAAAGAACTGTTGGTGTAACTTAAAAAAGTAAGTTACCTGGTTGCCTTGAAATTTTGAGTTCATTGAAATCAAAAATTTGAGTTAATAAAATGAAGGTGATGGGTTTAATCAACAGAAACGCAAAATAGGAAAAACTCACTTAATTTTGACTTATTTTTCCTAAAAACAAGAAAATAATTTTTACTTGTCAAGAAAATGCTTCTTGATCTAAGAATTTTTAGATATTTGGACTGGAAACAAGACAGAAATTCTAAGTAAGAACAGCAGAATTTTTTGCAGTGTATCTGCAGCTGACTCGATATCCTGTGGTGTCACGTGTCGCGACGCAACAGCCAATGAAATACACACTGATGTCTATGGAAGCAGCAATAACAATCCATTCAAATAGCCTATAATTTACAGAAATTTATTCATATCAGATACACATAAGGTAACTATAAAGCTCATTCTATTCTTCTCCCAGTTCACCGGCCACATGTATTTCGGTACAAATGGATGAATTCAGATGCTGTAGCTTATAAATACGACTGATAGGACTGAACTAAAGCGCAAACAAACAAGGCGCACCCATCTCGTGTTATAAGATCATGATGTAGGTTTTTAAATGATAAAACACTCACTTGCAAATATATGAGAATCGGAATATCAGATAGTCGATGACATGGTGAGAAAATCGATAGATCTGTCATACAGTGTCATGGGAACAATAAAGGAAACATTCTAATGGTGGAATTTACTCTGGGAGGTCAGCTGGAATATTCATTTAATTTATAATTTTTTTTACTAAATTTAATCTAATTTCTTCCCAATGTCCATTTTCAAATAAAGTCGTTGGGTGACAGAGTTGTTGTCAGCTCATGTAGTGTGTAACCCTCTGTTGCGGATCATTTACGTAGTGTCAAGTAGTGTGAACACCACAATGACTTCAAGACTCCACAGCAAGTCATGTAGTCTGAACAGCACAGCGATCTGCTAACGTTTCACGAGTTCACACTTACAAATAATCAGATAGTAAAATAGTATGCATAGTAGTATGCGTGCTGTCCGAGGAGAGGGCTCCGAGCTCAGTATTTTGGCCTGAACCCAGAGTACCCCCCATTCTGGTTAGGAAAGTAACCAGGGCAGGTGTGAGGAGACGGGGTGGTGGAGGGATGCTGTCAAACTGTCAAGGAATATGGGTGAGTCGACCGTGTCTTATATATATATATGCTTTCACTCATGCTGATTGGTTAGATGTGTTGATTACTGATTGCTGACAGCTGGCCGAAATGACGTGATGATTAGTCAGATTATTTGAACGTTGCTCCCGAATTTTGTTAATAAAACATCATTTAAAGTCCTGTAGTGTAAACTTGGCATAAGTATAGAAGTGGAATGCCATAGTAACACTTTGGTTCTGTTTCCTAGCTACACTCAAGAAGAGGCCATGATTTATTACATGGTCAATTAGGGTGATTCCAATTTCATTTGAAAGTCTACCTTCTACGTCTCTTCACTCCTCTTCTATCTTGCTGTCCCCTTTCTTTAAGTTCATGTCTTCTTAAAATCTCTCCTCTTTTTCTTTCCACTACATCAATGCCTCCACTTTAACCTTCTTTTACTTCCTCACCTTTATCCCTATTCTACTCTTTCTATCCCCCCTCCTTTTCTTAATCTCTCTCCTTCTCTCCCCTCTTTCTACCTGTTCCACACTTCCTCTACCTCTCATTACAACCATTCCTTAACTCTTTCCACCACCTTCCATTCTTACATCTCTTCCTTTCCCCTTCTCATGCTTTTTTTTTTTTTTTTTTTTGTCAAATGTTTGCTACTTTTGTTTTTATACTGTTTTTACGAAATTGTGATAGCAGTGTAAACAGAAAGATTTCCCTGTGTATTATTAACCCAGCAGACAGTTTGGGGCAAACTGAAATCATTCCCTGTGCAATTGAGAGAATATGACAAATTACAGAGTTTTGTTTGTTGTGTTTGGTAAAATGGTACATGGTATGTTTGTGATTTTTTTGTAAAATCCATAAAAAGAGCTGAATTTTTTTTCTTGGTATATTAAAATTTTGGTTAGCTGTGTGAACTGTTGAGGACAGATTTGCGAATTTTGTACACAATGTTTTAAGAAAATTATGCATACGATTTGTAATCTGTATGAAACCAATGAAAACTTACAATCTGTTTAGGACAATTACAAAGTGTTGACAAAGACAAAGTGTCAAAGAAATCTGTCAAATCATTTGAGAAAAAACTATACTGTTGAAATTAATATTGTGGACAGAATTTGGGACTACATGAAAACTACATGAAACTACATTATATATATATATATATATATATATATAAATTGTTGTCAAGACCATTTAAACCTTTTTGGGAAAGCAGCAGCCATTTACCAAATTGCAAAAATTAGGTGTCAAATAATAAATCAATGTAAAGTCAAATGTAAAGGGTCTTCTTACCTGTAAATTAATTTTATAGTCTCTATTAGCCAGAACTTAATCCAGAGGAAATTTTGTGATTAACAACAAAGTAACTGTCTGCTGCATATTATTTTTCATTTATGACTATACTTTCTCTTAGGTCTTATTTTACAGATTGAACTTTCCCATTGTCTTGATCATTGTAATGAAGTACAAACCTGATTCCAAAAAAGTTGGGACACTGTATAAATTGTGAATAAAAACAGAATGCAATGATGTGGAAGTTTCAAATTTCAATATTTTATTCAGAATACAACATGGATGACATATCAAATGTAACATTTTAAGGGAAAAATACATTGATTTTACACATCTCAAAAGAGTTGGGACAAGACCACGTTTACCACTGTGTGGCATCCCCTCTTCTTTTTATAACAGTCTGCAAACATCTGGGGACTGAGACGACAAGTCGCTCAAGTTTAGGAATAGGAATGTTGTCTCATTCTTGTCTAATACAGGCTTCTAGTTGCTCAACTGTCTTAGGTCTTCTTTGTCGCATCTTCCTCTTTATGATGTGCCAAATGTTTTCTATGGGTGAAAGATCTGGACTGCAGGCTGGCCATTTCAGTACCTGGATCCTTCTTCTACGCAGCCATGATGTTGTAATTGATGCAGTATGTGGTCTGGAATCAGAGATGCAGGCTTCTGAACTGAGCGCTGATAACAACTTGGGTTGTCCTTGTCCTCTTTAGTCCAGATGACATGGCGCCCAGTTTTCCAAAAAGAACTTCAAATTCTGATTCGTCTGACCACAGAACAGTTTTCCACTTTGCCACAGTCCATTTTAAATGAGCCTTGGCCCAGAGAAAACGCCTGCGCTTCTGGATCATGTTTAGATATGGCTTCTTTTTTGACCTATAGAGATTTAGCCGGCAACTGAGAATGGCACGGTGGATTGTGTTCACCGACAATGTTTTCGGGAAGTATTCCTGAGCCCATGTTGTGATTTTCATTACAGTAGCATTCCTGTATGTGATGCAGTGCTGTCTAAGTGCCCGAAGATCACGGGCATCCAGTATGGTAGATGATGATAACTTCAAACTCTTTGCAATTTTTCTCTAAGAAACTCCTTTCTAATATTGCTCCACTATTTTTTCGCCGCAGCATTGGGGGAATTGGTGATCCTCTGCCCATCTTGACCTCTGAGAGACATTGCCACTCTGAGAGGCTCTTTTTATACCCAATCATGTTGCCAATTGACCTAATAATTTGCAAATTGGTCCTCCAGCTGTTCCTTATGTACATTTAACTTTTCCAGCCTCTTATTGCTACCTGTCCCAACTTTTTTGGAATGTGTAGCTCTCATGAAATCCAAAATGAGCCAATATTTGGCATGACATTTCAAAATATCTCACTTTCAACATTTGATATGTTATCTACATTCAATTGTGAATAAAATATAAGTTTATGAGATTTGTAAATTATTGCATTCCTTTTTTTATTCACAATTTGTACAGTGTCCCAACTTTTTTGGAATCAGGTTTGTAATTAAAAAGCTATTCTTTGAATTCTTTGTGCTAGTTTCAAAATCTTTGAGAAGTCTGAGATAGGGATGTCCCAATCAAGTTTTTTTTTGTGTGTGTGCAGGGGCTCAAATGTAAAAAAAAAACCAAAAAAAAAGGGGGGGGGGGCATCTATCCCTATGGAGTAATTCCAATATATGGAACTCTGTTACTCTGGGAGTGCATCTGTTACAATGGTAGACGATGTTAACAGACTGCGTGGTTAAAATGATAAACATGGGACTACTGATATAAACTTCTTGTATTTTATGTAAAACAAACAGAATAACTGCAAAAAAAAGTAAGATGTAAAATGTTAGGTAAGGTTAGAAAGCATTGCGCTCAGAGTGTCAGAATGCCAGTCTGTCAGTCAAGTCAGAAGTAAACCCATAGCAAAGTATTATGGCAACGACGTCTCAGATAGTCTGGCAGCAGATATGCTAAACATGGAAGCTCGAATGTGCGTGTCTGCCACGCTAGAACAGACCTCATTGGTTCTCGAACGTCACACAAGCATATTTGACCTTCTTCTTTTCCTTTAATGGCAGTTGGTAAGCCAACTTGAAGGTGCATATCGCCACCTACTGCACGACACCTGCCTGACAGCTGACGTAAAATAAAGGATCGGGCTAAGGATAGCCAACATCGATGAGTTAAAAAAAACTGCTTAATTGACCCCGATACAGATCCTTAAGATCATTACAGTAATGTTTTTTCCTTTAATTTCTTAGATGATCTGCCAAATGTACATTTTGTCTACAACAGCACTTGATTTCTGCTGAATGGTTAATTGGAATGATCCTGATAAATCTCATGTCACCATAACTTACAAGGGAAGCCAACAAGACCAATGATATTGAAAGTGCACAATGAAATCAACAATCAATCACTGGTACACACACATCAGTGGATGAAACACTGATAAGTCCATCTTGTAAGTAACCACAATCACTTGAAAATCAAAAGCCAACCTAAAACACAGCATTTTTCCTAATTCTGCACACTCACTGCATGCTGAGATTGCCTCAGTTAGGGTCTTCATGAGTTTAAACTCAAGCAAGTGCTGCTAGTGTGTCATGCAGATTTCTTTGCGGGTGTTCAGAGTGATTTGGGGTCTTGTTATGTAATCTGTTGACCACAAAAATATTGTTGCTGTCAAGAAGTTCAGACCTGTACTATTTATGAGCAAAGAGGAGAAGAGGAAAAGCAATATAAACCTGAATAAACAGGAAATACATCTGTTGCACACTCACACTACTGCTGTAAGTGAAAACCCCAAGTTAATCACTCAGCAGACTATGCAGCGTGGAGTCATAAATGACCACCCCAGAGACAACCATAAACTTCCTGCACACACATCTGCTCTGTGTCACACCATGATTTTAGATAAGAGAAGATTTTAGGGATTTTTCTGCCGCTTCATAAAACTGAGGACCCTCGACCACTACATAATAAAAACATGTCAGGTTTTGTTATTATAAAACTTTTGTATACAACTGAAGCATGACACCAGTGTTTGGGGGAGTTTCCAGCAGCTGTTTAAATGATTTCACACTAACAAAACCTTTACAGTCAAAGAAAATATGTCAACAAAGCTGCCTACATGAGACCGAGTGGCAGAATCATATATGAATGCATGAATGAACGAATGAACAGACAGGCAGTCAGAGATAGATAGATAGATAGATAGATAGATAGATAGATAGATAGATAGATAGATAGATAGATAGATAGATAGATAGATAGATAGATAGATAGATAGATAGATAGATAGATAGATAGATAGATAGATAGATAGATAGATAGATAGATAGATAGATAGATAGATAGATAGATAGATAGATTTTATCATCATATATTCATATTTAATTTAGTATCAAAACGTCTACATTGTCTATTGCTAAACTGAAAATAGCATTTTAAAATATTTTAATATATTTATGATCAAATTCTTGATTCTTCTATCTATCACTTCATAATTGATTGCTCATTTAATTTACCATTTTCTCATCTGATTTATCAAATGATTATTGCCTGGCACATATGGGCGCCGCCAGATAGGACAACCTGAGAAAGACAGAACGCTAAGTGAGTGAAAAACACTTAGCTTGAATATATATATAGCTGGTTGTATACAGTAGAATACAGATGAAGGACGTTGTCATGGTGCTTAAGCAACATGTGTCTCACATCTATTCTTCATGAGTAAGTGAGGTGGGCTGACAAAAGTGCATGTCATGATGAGGTTTGGGTGATGGTGGGAGTGTTCTTGGGAGTGGGAGTGCACAGAATGATGCTGCAGTCGGAAGACTTGAGGAAAAATAAAACTATTTTCTCTTCAGTTCCAGCTCTAGCTCTTCAGAGAGTGAATAGCTCTTATAATCTGTCTGGAAAACTTTCTCCACACACACAGTCTGCTGGCTTAAACGCTTGTTTCCTGCTGTTAGAATGAAGGTGAAGGAATGAATTCAAGTGCAAAAAAGCCACTCAACTTTTAGCCAAAAAAAACTTAAGAGAATACTTTTATCAAAATATAAATCTAGTTCTTTTGATTATATCATTACAGCTCCAAGAGACAGTGCATAAGACACAAAAGGAGCAAAAAATTTCTTTTTTTGCAGTAAACAAGAACAAACCTTTTACTGAAGGCATAGTTTTGCATCAGGAAACTTGTGTGCTGTAACAAAACCTCATTATCATGATGCATACACATCTCCAGTTGTGAAACTCCTCATTTGTTTCCTAAAGGCCCTTTTCTTGACAAATATGAGCAAAAGCAATTGAAAGTAATAATAATTTGTTGTATTTAAAAGTAATTGTATTATAATGTGTTCTTTTAGTCTACATGTCTTCAAAAAGAGTATTCCATCTTAATCTAGGCCCGATTTTAATAACGATTGGTTCACTTCAGAATAAAAATTTCCTGATAATTTACTCACCCCCATGTCATCCAAGATGTTTATGTCTTTCTTTCTTCTCAAAACATTCCGGGATTTTTCTCCATATAGTGGACTTCACTGGGATTCAACAGGCTTAAGGTCCAAATTGCAGGTTCAATGCAGCATCAGCCAAGGAGTAAGGGTCTTATAGTGAAGCAATTGGTCATATTCTAAAAGAAATAAAAATGTATATAATTTTTAAACACAAATGCTTGTCTTACTGCTCTGTGATGCACCACGAATTATGTATTCACGTTGGAAAGGTCACACGTGATGTACGCGGAAGTACCACGCTAGGGTGAAAAATCCATCTCATTGTCTCCTCCAAATTCTAAATGGTCCGACATCATTGTTTTACCTTTTTTTTGTAAACGTTGTTTGGATTAGATCTTTGCACATTCGCTTTGTAGACTGGATCGTTACTTATGTCTACGTCAGGCGCAACCTTTCCAACGTGATTACGTAATGCGTGGTGCATCGCAGAGATGAGCATTTCTGGTTAAAAAGTATATACATTTTTATTTTTATTTTTTAGGAAATGACAGATCATTTTGCTAGACAAGACCCTTATTCCTCGGCTGGGATTGCGTAGAGCCCTTTGAAGCTGCATTGAAACTGCAATTTGGACCTTGTTTATCCCCACTGAAGTCCACTATATGGAGAAAAATCCTGAATGTTTTCCTCAAAAACCTTAATTTCTTTTCGACTGGAGAAAGAAAGACATAAACATCTTGGATGACATGGTATCAGGAAATTTGAATTCCGAAGTGAACTAATCCTTTAAGCGTTACTCTTTGAGTAAGGTGGAAATTTGTTATGGAAATGGAAATAAAATGAAATAATCAAACATTGTTTACCTGTATTTACAGGACTCAAACTGTATTGTTGCTGATTATGCTACAATAGTTGCTTCTTAATCAAAAACAAATGCTAGATAAATTGTTTTACATAATGATTTCTTGTCTTTAAGAATTTCCCTCCAGGATCATTAGAATTCAGAGAAAGTGTGAAGCACACATTCATCTCCCATGAAGCTGAGTGTCAAGATTATATCAGCTTGAAAACAAGCTCAGTTGAAAGCTTGTTGACCTTAGAATAAAGTAAATTAGTGAAGAAGGCGGTGGCAGCCACCATCCATAAGCTTCCTAACACTGTTAAAATAAAGGTTCTTCATTGACATTGATTGTTATATGAAGAACCTCTAACATCAACAGAATGCACAAAAGGTTATTTAAAATAGAAAAACAATCTTTATATCATTAAAATGTTCTTTACACTTAGAAATTTCATTGCTGTGAAAACCCTCTTTTGGAACTGTCATTTTTAGAAGTGAAGTTAAAATTCAAATGCTAAAGATGTTACATCATTTGGAAACATGCAGCTGGTAAGAGCAGGCAGCTGAGCTGATGCCAACTATCCATCCAAGACAAAACAAATAGCAAGGAACAAAATTTATTCTATCACTACAGTCCTCCAAAGGTTAACAATATGTTTAAACTCAGACCAGAAAATCCACAGCTTCTTATACAGCTCAATTATAATGTGACTCAAGCGAAACAAATACATTTCCATTGCAATCATGCTGCTTTCCATCATGTGTGAAACATCCTCCAACATGCAAGTCAACCTGAATTCTCATTTTGGCTCAAATAAATAGCAGCAGGAATGTCTTCTAAAGGATGCTTTTAGCTGATGTTTGGTACATTTAATTCCCTAGTCAGTACCAAAATGTCTTTTCATTCAACTCATGGCATGGTGAGAGAGTGGCAGACCACTGCTGCCTTTATCAGTGATTCAAGAGGGTGAAGTGTGCTAAAAGTGCAGGTGAGAGGCTTTTGTGAAAATTGAAGTGTATGATTTACACCATCAGCGAATGCTTCGGTTACAATTGCCATGTGTATCATAGCTGAACCAGAACCTTACAACATTTTGGTTTTGCAAAGTTTAATTTTTTCATTTTTTTCTGGTTTTGCAAAGTGCATAATGTTTCCCTTAATATGGAAATGTGTTAATCTTATGACTGTATGGATTATTCTGCATATACAGATAGATAGATAGATAGAGAGATAGAGAGATAGATAGATAGATAGATAGATAGATAGATAGATAGATAGATAGATAGATAGATAGATAGATAGATAGATAGATAGATAGATAGATAGATAGATTCAGCACAGAATCTGTAGGCTATAGATTGATGTGAGAGAATTCAATAAATATAGAGCAATCAATCAGTTACAATTTACAAACCAATGGAATTAACCATTTGATAATGAAAAAGTAATAAATAACCAAAAAAAAAAAAAAAAAACATCACACACTGTAATCACATATTAAAGGTTAATTCAAAAGATAGATAGATAGATAGATAGATAGATAGATAGATAGATAGATAGATAGATAGATAGATAGATAGATAGATAGATAGACTGATTGATTGATTGATTGATTGATTGATTGATTGATTGATTGATTGATTGATTGATTCAGAACAGAATCTGTATAGATGGATATGAGAGAAATCAATAAATAGAGCAAGTTACAATTTACAAACCAATGGAATTAACCATTTGATAATCAAAAAGTAATAAATTACCAAGATAGATAGATAGATAGATAGATAGATAGATAGATAGATAGATAGATAGATAGATAGATAGATAGATAGATAGATAGATTCACTGAGATTATTGTGGGGACTGGTGCTATGAATGCATAAAAATCAATAAATATGGGAAACTAAAATCATGACCTAAAATCATAATTTAAAGCCTAAATTATTTTCAAATGTAACTGAATTTAAGTAATTTTCTACGTGAAGATGATCCCTCGCTATCTGAACAGGTGAGCTCACCCCATTCTGCGAGGTTAAAAAGTAGTAGGCTATTTTAAGATGCACTGTCTTAAAAAGACAATTACAAATTACTTGCTTGAGTCAACATTATTATGCCTTTGTAAAGTAAAAGATACACGACTCCTTCACTCGTCTCAAGCGCACTGACTAGGCTACTGCTCTTGAATCAGCATCCAACTTCTCGGTGGCTTTCTATTCAGATTTATGGTTTTTACTAAATATGCGAAGTACAAATGACACAATTCACACCAAATGGATTTAAAATAATTTGAGACATAGGCTATACATGTCAGCGACATCTCATAATGCCTGGAATGAAACAATAACCAACTGTATATGCTATTTAAAATACCATAACACAAAAACAAAGTATGCAATACTTACCGGAGAAAACACGCAGCTCACCGTTAAAACTAATAAAACCAATTTTGAAGCGTCCATCGCAGCTGCTTTTTCTTCCGTAATGTTCGTTTACCATTAAAAAAAAAAAACTTTACAGTCCGTAAAGTTTATCCTGCTCTCTTACAAACGTGTAACTCATTCAAACGTTATCTGTTTCATCGGCAGATGAGTAAATCATAAGTTCAGATGAGGGGACATCATAAGAGCCGTGAGCGAGCAGTCCTCCGGGTGAGTGGCTCATCGCTGCTCGAGCTGCTGACAGTTCAGCGACCAATGAGCGAATCACAGTCAGAGCACGAGAGGAGCTTCACAGCTTCACTACTTGCGAGATATTGACAAAACTCAATACTGCATCACTCTTGTTCGTCATCAGCTTACGACTGTCTTTGTGGCGCTGGTGCGAAAGCAATGGATGAAATTTCAAGGTCTAAGTTCTTTGTGAACACCTGGCTGCAGAAGATGATTCATGTGTGGGCTTGTTTGGTCTCGTTTGCTTTCAAATACGCTTAAGTCTGAATGGCCATGTAGGCTGTGCACCGTTAGAGGCTATCAAAAAGGGACTCTATGTACAAAAAAAAATGTAATTTTGACCAAAAATGTAATACAATAGGCCTACAACAAAAACTGCGAGTTGCCTGAACAATGCGAACTGATAGTAGTACCTGCGCTGGCTTCCGATTGGACGATGACGTCTTCCAGTCGTTTCGAAACCCGTGCAAAATATCACTGTGCTGCTCATACTGCAGATCGCTATTTTGTTGTTGTACAGAAACCTTCTGTTATTTCAGGGATTATATCGTCTACCTAGAGTAAGGAGGATGACATTTAATGAAATTGTTTGTTTTCACAGTAGCTACACGTAATAGCAGGTCTGACGAAAGTAGGCCTAGGATGCACTGAGTAGCCTACGGAGAAAAAAAAAAAAAAAAAAAAATATATATATATATATATATATATATATATATATATATATATTTTTTTTTTTATATATATATATATATATATATATATATATATATATATATATATATATATATATATATATATATATATATATATTATATTAAAAAAGATGTTTTTGAATTGCCAAAGCCTTATAATTTATGGGGAAGGAGACCATTTTTGTGTGAATCTTACATTAATTTGAGTTTGAGTTTATTGTTGTGAGTTTAATTTGAGTTTAATGTTGTGTTCCATTGGTGTTGTCTTTGTATTTTAACGCTGTTTTGTTTAAATGTGTTACACTCTAAGAAAAAAAAAATGGTTCTTTAAAGGTTCTTTACATGTATAACAGCTCTATTTAGAACCATATCGTCTTGAAGAACCCTTTATATGCTAAAATGGTTCTTTGTGTTAGAGTTTAGGGTTCTTTTTTCGAGCCTTTTTGTTTTTCAAATCTGTAACTGTCAAAGCCACCATTTTCTGGAGCTATCAACCATTTAATTACACAGACTGTCAACACACTATCAACAGGTAAATTCTTAAAATGTCAAAATGTAACATTAAAGTTGTTACTGATTTCCTACCACTCATGTCTTTTTCTCTTTTTAGTTTAACAGAACATGTAAGTGTGAGCAGCTTTGTTCAGTTATCCTCTCCACTAAGTAACAGAGATATTGAATTTATGATCCATATTGTTAGTTTTTACTTGTTACAGTTTACACATAAACATACCCAGTCACAAAAACATTAAAGCTATCCCATGACTTTATATTTTTCCTTTTAACATTTTAAAGGGCTCACATACTGTCAATTTTTGCTAATTATGGCCTTCGTAAACATTATTGTTTTTACATAAACAAATAGAAGAGACACACTGTAACTTACTAATATACTAATATTAATGAAAATAAAATCTTAATAAAAAGGTTATTTATAACACCATTAAGGTCCTATAGCACTTTCAAAGCATGGTTCTTTATAGAACCTTATAAAAAGGGTTCTATTTAGCACCAAAAAGGGTTCTCTGTTGTTACAAGCCGAAGAAGCCTAATTTGGTACTGTTTAGAACCATTTTTCTCAAGAGTGTAGTATATATTAAATTGATGTCCTGAGATGTTGTTCTTCGACTTCTGAATTCAAACACTGTCTGAAATATTTATCTAGAGCATTCAGCAAATATTTGAACAGAAAATTTCTTTGTCATTAGCAGACACATTTCATCCAAAGTGACTTTTAACTCTATAAATAGTATAATAATTGCTGAAGCAACCTGAGGTTAAGTGCCATGCTCAAGGAAAGGGCACTGGTTGATTGGGTATGTCGTCTGAGGAATATTTAGAGATAAAATAATTTAATTAAAACACTAATAGAATCCGTTATTCTGAATACAAGCCTATAAGTGCCATGATTATGTTGTTATATTCCATTTCACACAGTGATCCATCACAATGCTGATGTAAATAGCCTCTGTACTTTCAAATAAGAAATTACTGTAATTAAATTAAAGTGAGCTTTTCAACAGGTACGATAATTAACCAGAATGAATTTGGGTAAATCAGTTTTGCTATTTATGCCAATGAAAAAAGTATCACAACCTAAATAAACACAAGTCCACCTGTGTATGATATTCACAATTCACAAAATCATTGGATATATGCAAATGTTGTAAATATTTATTATTTACATCTGCCTATCTGGCAGTGGCCCCTCAATGAAATTATGCTGAAATAAGAATGATTTAGACAGAAGAATATCTTTCATCTGTTTGCATGTGAGGCTGGACACAGCATGTCTTGTGATTAATAAGCTCATTTCTGTGTCTCAGAGCAGTGCACATTCTAATCTTTTTCCATTTAAACTAACTAAATCGCATTTAGAGAAAAATACTCACTGTAATATCTGTGTTGACACTGCTGAGGTTCAGCCGCCCCACATCTAAATGTTCAATGATTGATATGCTCTCTTCCCCATGCAAATAATGAGGAACGGCAATTCTGTGCATGCAACATTTACACTGAAGCTTATTATGCCTGTGTTACATCTCATCAAAAAGAATTTGTGGCTCTATAAGATAAATATCTTAATGTATATTCATTAAAAGTGCAGAGTTAAAGGATTAATTTGCCCAAAAATGAAATTTCTGTCATTAAAGGTGCCCTAGAATCAAAAATTGAATTTACCTCAGCATAGTTGAATAACAAGAGTTCAGTACATGGAAAAGACATACGCTGAGTTTCAAACTCCATTGCTTCCTCCTTCTTATATAAAACTCATTTGTTTAAAAGACCTCCGAAGAACAGGCGAATCTCAACATAACACCGACTGTTACGTAACAGTTGGGATCATTAATATGTACGTCCCCAATATTTGCATACGCCAGCTCATGTTCAAGGCATTAGACAAGGGCAGAACGACTGGATGTCCACAGCTGAATCAACAGACTAGGTAAGCAAGCAAGAACAATAGCGAAAAATGGCAGATGGAGCAATAATAACTGACATGATCCATGATTACATGATATTTTTAGTGATATTTGTGAATTGTCTTTCTAAATGTTTCGTTAGCATGTCGCTAATGTACTGTTAAATGTGGTTAAAGTTACCATCGTTTATTACTGTATTCGCGGAGACAAGAGTCATCGCTATTTGCATTATTAAACACTTGCAGTCTGTATAACAACAGTGTAGCATTAGCCATTAGCCACAGAGCATAGCCTCAAACTCATTCAGAATCAAACGTAAACATCCAAATAAATACTATACTCACAGGAATCGATGTATGCATGCAGCATGAATGACGAGCATCCTGTAAAGATCCATTTGAGGGTTATATTAGCTGTGTGAACTTTGTTTATGCACTGTATAACTGCACTTATAGTCGAGAGCTCGGGAGGGCAGGCAGCGAGAGATTTAAAGGGGCCGCGCAGCCTGAATCGGTGCATAGTTAATGATGCCCGAAAATAGGCAGTTAAATTTAAAAATATCTATGGGGTATTTTGAGCTGAAACTTCTCAGACACATTCAGGGGACACCTTAGACTTACATCTTTTGAAAAGACGTTCTACAGCACATTTAAGTACTCACCCTCATGTCGTCCCAAACCCGAAAGACCCGTTAGAAACCCAAATTAAGATATTTTTGTTGAAATCCAAGGGTTCTGAACCACACATAGGCAGCTTTTGAGGTCCAGAAAGGTAGTAAAAACATTGTTAAATTAGTCAACGTGACAACAGTGGCTCAACCTTTTATTAAGCGACAAAAATACTTTTTGTGTGCAAAAACAAAAATAACAACTTTATTTAACAATTTGAACTGTTGTCATACGCAGTTAACATAGTGAGGCTTTTGTGTTTAAGTTGTTCTTCATTTAGAGACCATTTACTTTACACTAGACCCTTTCCAGCTAAAAATGGAAAATCTTTTATGTGTTTTGACCGTTCATTTACACAACAATGAAGAGCGCAAACGTTTGAAAATGGGTTTCAAAGTGCAAGGTTTTGCAAATGATAACGTTATCATCTCCATGTAAACTACAAAAACATGAATTTGTGAAACTGGTGACGTCATGCGGATGCATATTAGGCACATATATTTCTTTACAAAGTGATATCGCCAACTAATGGCCTGACAGCATAATGCAGCATTTTTAATCGTCTTTGCAGATCTGTGTGAACAGGAATTGTTTTGACAATGTTATCGTCTGTACGATAAAGGTGCCATCGAACGCTTTTTACAAGAAGTAATATAAGTCTAAGGTGTCCCCTGAATGTGTCTGTGAAGTTTCAGCTCAAAATACCCCATAGATTTTTTTTAATTAATTTTTTTAACTGCCTATTTTGGGGCATCATTAAATATGAGACGATTTAGGCTGCTGCCCCTTTAATTCTCGTGCTCTCCGCCCACAGAGCTCGCGCTTGTCTTTAACAGTGCATAAACAAAGTTCAAACAGCAAATATAACCCTCAAATGGATCTTTACAAAGTGTTCATCATGCATGCATCGGATTATGTGAGTATTGTATACTGTTATATTGTTTACATTGATTCTGAATGAATTTGAGGCTGTGCTCTGTGGCTAACGGCTAATGCTACACTGTTGGAGAGATTTATAAAGAATGAAGTTGTGTTTATGAATTATACTGACTGCAAGTGTTTAAAAATGAAAATAGCGACGGCTCTTGTCTCCATGAATACAGTAATAAACGATGGTAACTTTAACCACATTTAACAGTACATTAGCGACATGCTAACGAAACATTTAGAAATAGAATTTACAAATATCACAAAAAATATCATGTTATCATGGATCATGTCAGTTATTATCGCTCCATCTGCCATTTTTCGCTATTGTTCTTGCTTGCTTACCTAGTCTGATGATTCGGCTGTGCTGCTCCAGACGTTACTGGCTGCCCTTGTCTAATGCCTTTCATAATGTTGGGAACATGGCTGGCATATGCAAATATTGGGGGCGTACACCCCGTTATGTTGAGATTCGCCTGTTCTTCTGAGGTCTTTTAAACAAATGAGATTTATATAAGAAGGAGGGAACAATGGAGTTTGAGACTCACTGCATGTCATTTCCATGTACTGAACTCTTTTTATTTAACGATGCCGAGATAAATTCAATTTTTAATTTGAGGGCACCTTTAAACTCAAAGGAACAATTTTTCCATTTTTAGTACATTTTTGTCATGTAAATGTACCCTTCATACCATCACAAACCATCATTACTCATTTTTAATATATAGTTTTTTTCCAAGCAATTAAATGGATAATATAAGGACATGGTACATTTTAAGGTCTGACCTAAGTTTATATGCAAGATACATACTCACTCTAGGGTTTTAAGATGTTAAGGTCACTTGAAAAAGAGAAGCAAATGAGAATCTTAATTACTTAACCATTCAAGGGTTGGATCAGTAAGGACAGGTGTATTCTTATGCAGATTTTTACCTTTGGATAGCATTGTACTTATTCAGATCTGGCTTCAAATAGAAAATCATTTTAGAGCATAATTTTCTCATTCCATTGAAAACCCTTGACGTTCACTTTTTCAGTAAATGCAAATACTGGTCCTGGCACTGCTCTCATGGCTGTTTCATTGTTCTTGTTGTAAAGAAGGAATTGCTATTTACAAACAAACAGGTTGACAGCACTTCCGGGTGGCACACCTAGAAAAGAGCTGTTTTAGATTAGAAAAAGTAACATGTTTGATTTTACCTCTTACAACTCAACCGAATAGAAGGCTAAATTCAAATGATGTGACAGGCTGAATTCAGAACAGCATACTAGCAAGTACTCCTACTATTTCTGAAATAATAGTACCTTCTGAAGTGTAGTATTGTATGATGGTGGATTTTTCGATTTCGGCCCCACCAAGCACCACATCATTCATTGTCTTTGTGAAAGAATTCAAGGCATTCAAAGGCTTTTGTTTCAAAATTCAGAGCATGTATCAAACTTAAGTCACATGATGTCATTTTCAAAATTTGGTCGTTCACCGCAGATCATTAGAATTGCACCACTGTTCATAGCCACTGAAAATTACTCGGAGCTGGAAGCGTGGTTTCCTGTTTTACCTCACGGTCATTTCATCTATCCCTCTCATTCAGGAGAGGAACTAAATGAAGGGGTGAGATATGTCAAAAGCACTTATATATCGATGAATTATAACTCACTGGGCTAATGCTAAAGATAGATCAGTCTGGCTTCTATTCCCTTGCATCAGTTTCCCAAGCAGACCTCCTCAAACTAAATAGACCATGAAGCCTAAAAAAGATCACTGTCACTCAGTATAGGCTTGGAAGTTCAAAAACTAGAAGGGTAGACTTCACATTTTAATTGACATGCCCTTTCACGATTATGACCAAAATGTGGGCACAAGATGACTTTCTGCCAAGTTCCTGTTTTCCACATTCCATAACCAATCAATGAAACCTGTTCGAATAAAGTTCCTTTGAGGCTAAGGAAAGTGTGGGGATTTTGAGGTGCCAGACATGTTTTCATGCATCACTGTTATATATAAAATGAAGGTCTGTTTCCTTGAAGAGTGAGTCAAAATTACACAGAAGTTACTCTTTAAAAGATCTGTTTAAATCCTCATGGATACATCATTAGTGAGAATATTTCAAGGCTTCAGAAAAAGTAGCAGGCTTGTTAGTTACACAAGCTTCCACATGTTTCACTATTGGGCGTATATGCGAGGAAGAAAATGTGCCATTCCGTAATTAACAAACTTTGTTGTGTGCTGACAGAACTACATTAATCATTGCTGTGTAAAATCACTCACTGAGACTTGTAAATGGCTTGTAATTTTTCAGTAGGCTCCAACATCTCCAACATGCTGCTTGGGTTTAACAATCACTTAATTGTTAAAGATTACTAGGCGTCAACTTTACGATCCTGGTTTGCGCTAATCAGTAATAATGAACAAAAACTCTTTCATCAGTGGTGTAAACCATCTGATACAAAGCAGAAAAATACATTACAGAAAAATTAAAATTTCCACATGATCTTGTATAGTCTACACTACGGAAGAGGATTAGGGCCAAGCAATAATAAAAATTAAAACCATCTCGAGATTAAAGTTGTTAAATTATGAGAAAAAAACTTTGTTAAATTTCGAGAAAAAAAAGTCGAGATAAAATGTTGAGAATAAAGTCATAATTTAATGAGTTTATTCTCAACATTTTATTTGGACTTTTTTCTTGAAATTTAACGAAATTTTTTCTCATAATTTAACGAGTTTATTCTCAACATTTTATCTCGTCTTTTTTCTCGAAATTTAAAGGTCCCGTTTTTCGTGGTTTTTTGAAGCTTTGATTGTGTTTATAGTGTGCAATATAACATGTGTTCATGTTTCGCGTGTAAAGAAACAGTATTTTTCACATAATTTACTTATCTGTATACGGCTGTTTCCACTGTCATAAAAACGGGCTGATGATAAATACGTAACGAGTTCTGATTGTGCCAGCGGTTCCTGTGTTGTGATTCGACAGCAGTTTTTTAGCGAACCTTGCCCGGAAAGGTCACACCTCTTACCATAACGTGTGCTGCACATAGTTTTACATGTGGATTATTGTGGTGTTGTGCCGAATGAACACAAAAGACAATAATTCCCGAGAGACTGAACTCTTTAATCTCCACAAGCAGCGACAGAAAATGTACAACGTTAGCACTCACTCAGAAGAGTACCTCATACGGAAAACAGCCATATACATAAACATAGTCCCTTCTTGTGGCCATTATGTGCACTGCAGTCCAACATTAACTATTGCAGTAAGGATACCACAATTATAATTTTCGGGAACAGAGTTAAACATAAATTGTAACCATTGATCAAGTACAGCGTCCCTGGGAAGGCCAAACAAAGGTGATTGGACTGCGGGATGAAAATAACACCGTTTCGACGACATGGCGACAAACACTACAAACGCAACTCTTACTCTTCTCCGTGGGATCGCAACAAGACCACGCCCCCTTTTTTTTGTATTCCTGTGGGCGGAGGTTAGTCAAAAAACTGTTTTAGTGATGTCATTAAAGAAGGAAGTAGAGGGATGTAGTCCAAACTGGCCGTTAGATGTAGGTAACTTCTGTTAAATAAAATATCTCGCCTGGCATTGAACTTTGAGCTTTAAAATTTTACAGATTTTATTTATACTCTAACAACAACATTACACACTAACTCAAGTTTGAAACATGGGATCACGAAGAACGGGACCTTTAAATGATTTTTTTTCTCGTAATTTAACAAGTTTATTCTCAACATTTTATTTAGACTTTTTTCTCGAAATTTAACGACATTTTTCTCATAATTTAACGAATTTGTTCTCGTACTTTAATGAATTTTTTGTCGTAATTTAACAACTTTATTCTCAACATTTTATCTCGACTTTTTTCTCTAAATTTAACAAGTTTTTTTCTCGTAATTTAACGAGTTTATTCTCAACATTTTATCTCAACTTTGTTCTCGAAATTTAACAAAATTTTTCTCATAATTTAACGAATTTGTTCTCGTACTTTAATGAATTTTTTCTCGTAATTTAACAACTTTATTCTCAACATTTTATCTAGACTTTTTTCTCTAAATTTAAAGAGTTTTTTCTCGAAATTTAACAACTTTAACCTCGAGATTTATTTTTTTATTATTGCTTGGCCCTAATCCTCTTCCGTACTACACAGCTGGTGTTTTGTGTAAGAACTTTAATGTTTTCTAATTTCACTGTACATTATCGTGCACAAAATACAATATGCTACTTTTGGTGAAAAGCGCATTTATATGGATTTGTATGGTACAAAACAGTTCTACATATAAACATATAAATCTGTGTTTTCCTGTGGATATGCATTTGTATGAAAAACTGTTTCATCATTAAGCAAGTAGGTGGCAACAAGCAACTGACTTTATGTGTGAGTTACTTAATCATTAATTCAACACATTTGTTCAAAAATTAAACAAGTATCTATTGTCTTTATAGATTAATGAGTGAGTCATTGAATCATTCACTCAACTGATTCATCAGAACACTGATTGATTCAGGAACTCCACTACTGTGTGTTACTGTTGTTCATTCTGCGGTGGCTTCCTTTGGAACTATTTTCATTGATGGAGCAAAAATAGACAAAGCAAGTGACAATACTGTGTCTAAAATGTGTTATATCATAAACCCTATGAGAACACATACTTGTGGAACAATATTGCATGAAAACAATAACACACATTTGATTATTTTTTTTATTATTGTTTTAAACATGGACCAGCACCATTCAATTTATATATGTATTTTTTTCTGTTTTCTTTCTTTCATCTCTTCTGTCACAGGGATGTAAGAGAAGTTGCAAGCAATTAAATTTCTCAAACAAAGGCCATATCTCCCATCACACACAACTCACACCTTTAAACAAATTTAGACTGGTTACACAGAAAAACACACACAAAAGCCCAAAATACTACAGAACTGCCACTACAGCAGAACTTTTAGCTTGTCTATTTATAGAAGTGATTTTATTTGTAGTAAGCACACAGTTGGAGCTTAGTGGGCAATCAAGTAACCATAATAATATGTGTTTGTTTACAGAATGGGATTGAGGAATGAGAAGCCACACGGGAGACACTATAAACCATGCCAAAGAGGGTGCTTTGAAAAACACGACAACCTCGCACTTCACAGCATGGTACTAAATAGCCTTGATGGCGTAATGGACATTCAGGGGTGAATAGATATTTTTAGAACCCAAGAGTGCACTAAACGTTACTCAGCACAGTTTGTCTTCAGAAGTAAGTGTTGCATAGCTGGAATATTAAGACTCTGGCTGTTTGAGACATTTCGTAATATATTAGGTCTACTTGTGTGGAAATATGCTCCTAATTCTATAGCCACACTCATTTGGTTCTCTTCAACCATGTCTCAGATTTTAAATAAGTTAAAATTATGCATTAAAGTTGGGATGAAACAGAAGTTGCAAAAGCCTTTTCTTCTGTATTGTGACGTATATCCGTGTGAAATGGCTTCTTGGATAAGAAAACTGGGAATTGGGAATTGTCTCTTTAAATGCAAATGAGCTGCTGCTTCTCACGGCTGCTTTCCAGAAGAGGGCGGAGCTTTAAAGGTGCCATAGAATTGAAAATGGAATTTTCCTTGGCATAGTTGAATAACAAGAGTTCAGTACATGGAAATGACATACAGTGAGTCTCAAACTCCATTGTTTCCTCCTTCATATATAAATCTCATTTGTTTAAAAGACCTCCGAAGAACAGGCGAATCTCAACATAACACGGACTGTTACATAACAGTCGGGATCATTAATATGTATGACCCCAATATTTGCATATGCCAGCTCATGTTCCCAACATTATGAAAGGCATTAGACAAGGGTAGCCAGTAAAGTCTGGATGTGCACAGCTGAATCATCAGACTAGGTAAGCAAGCAAGGACAACAGCGAAAAATGGCAGATGGAGCAATAATAACTGACATGATCCATGATATCATGATATTTTTAGTGATATTTGTGAATTGTCTTTCTAAATGTTTCGTTAGCATGATGCTAATGTACTGTTAAATGTGGTTAAAGTTACCATCGTTTATTACTGTATTCATGGAGACAAGAGCCGTCACTATTTTCATTTTTAAACACTTGCAGTCTGTATAATTCGCAAACAACTTAATTCTTTAAAAATTCTTTATAAATCTCTCCAACAGTGTAGCATTAGCCGTTAGCCACGGAGCACAGCCTCAAACTCATTCAGAATCAAATGTAAACATCCAAATAAATACCATACTTTCGCGATTAGACATGCTGCATGATGAACACTTTGTAAAGATCCATTTTGAGGATTATATTAGCTGTTTGAACTTTGTTTATGCAATGATAGAGTCGAGAGTTCTGGGGGGGCGGTGAGCACGAGATTTAAAGGGGCAGCAGCCCTGAATCGATGCATTTCTAACTATGCCCCAAAATAGGCAGTTAAAAAAATTATTTAAAAGAAAATCTATGGGGTATTTTGCCTTACATTGTTCAAACTGGAGTCGGACACTGATGGAGAGACTCAGGAAGAAGGTACAACTTATAGAAAGTATCTGGACATTTCTGAACATTTAGTGGATAAATGTATGTGGAGTTGATTGAACTCATCGACTAGCATGTTCATCTTTTGTGCAAATCCAGCCCTCGTTTGTGAAGCAGTCCAGCGTAAAATGAAAGCATGGCAACAACAACTCTTCTCTAAAGCAGCCCAACATGGCCTCGCTCTCTCTGTTGTGTGTTCTCGGGGGCAGGATTTATGTATAATTTAGGGTTAGTGATGTCACTAACCCGGTAATATCTCCCTTTGCGTTGTAACTTTGCAGATGTTGTTTATGCTCTAACAGCAACATTACACACTAACTAAAGTTAAAAAAGTGAAATCATAATCAACCACCCCTTTGAAGTCAAGATGAAATGGCATTTGCAATCCATTTTACTTCTGTAATCTATATTTCCAATTGAAACAATATTTTCAATAAGCTAAATATGTAGATCAGGACTGGAATTTTTTCCACTGAAAATTGTTTTAATCGTTAAAAATAGAAACAGAAAAATCAGAAGGCTCGTTACTGTCAGTTGAAAATAAAAATCGTTTCAGAGGCAGAGAAGCCATACACTGTTTATTTTTGCAGAAATTTCTTGCAAATGCAATGTATTGTGGGAATAGTGTGGGAAAAGTGGTTCTGGTTATTCTTAACCTGCATGAAACCTTTTGTTTGTTTTGGGAAAAGTAGTTTTGGTTATTCTTACCCTGCATGAAACCTTTTATGTGTTGATATGATAGACATGAATATTAACCAGGTATGCAAACTCACCTGTGAATCTTGTTATTTGATATCAATCCAAAGCAGATGAATGGGTTCTCATGCAAGGATCGTGATTCAGAATAGATTTCATCCTGGTCTGAGGTCATCTGGTAACACATCAGTCCTTTTTTGAAGTGACGGATGAGGTCAGAAGTGAGAATGATTTTATTCCATATTGAGACTGTGACACCAAGGGAAGGATAACGCAGTGTTAACAATTTCCTTCCCCTTTCCCGAGAAACGACTAGTGATCTATAGAAGTTCAGATGCCAGGGGTGCATGTATTTTATTTCTTTACAAAAAAATCATAAAAGATCTCCAGGCTATTATTTGGCAACATGTCTTTGAAGTTGTTGTTAAATCATGCATTCATGTGGATTGCAGTCATTTACCATTCATCTATTCGCTTCCCAGCATCACTTCGGAATAAAAGTGCATCTGCTTTTGACTTTCAAAAAAACCGACAGATCCTCCCAGAGGTCATTATCCTGCCTGCATGAGAGCAGGACCCCATAGCTGGCGTACTGCAGATTATTGAGCTTTTCAAGGGTACAGGGACAACATGGTCACAGACCACACTCCTAAACAGCCTATTTATATGAGGCTAATTAAACTACAAAGCCCTGAAGCAGACAGAACCTTTATTTCTCTTCTCTGTATGTAACCAGTTTGTTAAGGGTTAGGGAGGCTGTGTCACCCTCATTAATGTTCTACCACCTGGTGTTGGGATCCCAGGGCACATGATACTGTCTTCTTTTGTTAATGGGCAAATGCAGTACATAAAAAAGAATTGTTGGTTTAACTTAAAAAAAGTAAGTTACCTGGTTGCCTTAAAATTTTGACTTCATTGAAGTTAAAAATTTGAGTTACTACAATGAAGGCAATTGGTTTAATCAACAGAAACTCTAAATATTATGTTATCTGAACCACATTAAGTATCGAAGTTGATTTGACAAAAAAAACATTGTTCTGATACCAAATTTTTTTACAGTGTAGTTTTGAAATCAATTTTCTATTCCTAAAGAGTAAATTTAACAGGAAGCAAATACAATCATGTACAAATTGATTGCCAACATGTTCAAAGAAACTCACTTGGGTTACTTGTTGACTCATGACTGTTTTCAGTATTTTAGCATTTCCATAACCTAGATCTCAGTGTTCACTATATACTTTCACAACTATTGACTTCAAAAATCCATTGAATCTAACAAGCAAAGCTAAGTTTAGCGCACAGAGTGCTGTAAATCCAATAGGCCACTTTAATAAAAATTAAAAAAAAACTATACTGTCTTGCTGACCAGAAACCCAGTGCCCCTGGATCTGCATTCATGTCTCAGAGAACTGAGATAGTGACAGTGTAATGCTGCGATGGCAACAAGACTTAAAAGATTTACTAAGACCCAATAAATCTTAAAAGCCTTCAATCCTTGGAGGTCTGCTATCGACTAAGTGACTACTCCAAGATGACAGGCAGTAGTTTTTAAGGAATTTTGATTTTGATAACATGTTGGGCTCTTAATGCTAAATGTCAGTGCTCTTTGAACAGCTTTACTGGCATGAGATCGCACACTTGTGGTATGGTAAACTATTTTTGTATCCGGCTATAATTCTAAAGGTTAGGCTGTGGATTAATCACAAACTTTGTGATATAAGGATACCTAAGCCTCAATATTTCATGTTTAAGATATGTGCAAGATATATAAAAATAGTGTTGTACTCAATATCTTATGAAGTTTTTTCTTGTATTTATTCTTTTCTTTTTAAAGGTGCCCTAGAATTAAATATTGAATTTACCTTGGCATAGTTAAACAACAAGAGTTCAGTACATGGAAAAGACATACATTGAGTTTCAAACTCCATTGTTTCCTCCTTCTTATGTAAATCTCATTTGTTTAAAAGACCTCCGAAAAACATGCGAATCTCAACATAACACCGACTGTTGCGTAACAGTTGGGATCATTAATATGTATGACCCCAATATTTGCATATGCCAGCCCATGTTCCCAACATTATGAAAGGCATTAGACAAGGGCAGCCAGTATTAATGTCTGGATCTGTGCACAGCTGAATCATCAGACTAGGTAAGCAAGCAAGAACAATAGCGAAAAATGGCAGATGGAGCGATATTAACTGACGTGATCCATGATAACATGATATTTTTAGTGATATTTAAAGGGGCTGCAGCCTGAATCGGTGCATAGTTAATGATGCCCCAAAATAGGCAGTTAAAATAATTATTTTTTTAAAAATCTATGGGGTATTTTGAGCTGAAACTTCACAGACACATTCAGGGGACACCTTAGACTTATATTACATCTTGTAAAAACTGGTTTGTTTACTTATAATCTTTCTCTATGACAGAATTCAAGAGCATTTAGAGTCTAAAGCGGTGGTTGATTATGATTTCACTTTTTTTCAACTTTAGTTAGTGTATAATGTTGCTGTTAGAGCATAAACAATATCTGCAAAGTTAGGACACTCAAAGTTTCAAGCAAAGGGAGATATTTTCTTTTAAAGAATTCTCTGTTTAAGGACTACAACAAATGGCTGGTAGGGACTACAATGAGTTCCTTCCCGGGTTGGTGACATCACTAACCCTACAATTTACATAAACCCTGGCCCCGAGAACATGCAACAAAGCAGTGAGACCATGTTATTGCAATACAATACGTAACACAAATGCAATAGCATGTCATAAAAGCAAGATCACAAGTTATAACCATAATTAAACTAAACTAAACTATACCTGTTCTATCTTCATGCAGCATATATTCTCTGGCTCGAGCAATTTATAGATTATCAGGTTACACTTTATTTTACAGTTCCATAGTTACATTGTAATTACTCAAATAAGTACTGAGTACTATTAATTAACTACATGTACTTACTATAGAGTTGCAGTTAGGGTTAGGGTTTGGTTTTGGGTTAGTTACTTGTAATTATGCATAATTTACTGTTATTACTATAGTAAGTACATGAAGTAACGTGTAACTACGGCACTGTAAAATAGTGTTACCGATTATCATGACAGAATATGCTAATTAATGACTTTAAGATAGTTAACTCCACATCAGCTATACATAAATTCATCAACTACCCATTCAGAAACATCCTGTTGCATTCTACATGTTGTCAATTCTTCCTGAGTCTCTCCATCATTTTCCGACTCCAATTTGAACATAAAAGGCTGAACAGTTTCTGACATTTTCAGTGAGTCTTCTAACGAGTTCTTGAAACTCCGCCCTCTTCTTGGGAGCAGCTTGGGATCTCATATGCATTTAAAGGGACACACACAAAAACTGAACATTTTTGCTCACCCTCAAAAAGTGACAAATTTAATATGCTATAAAAATGATTTGTGGGGTATTCTGAGCTAAAACTTCACATACACTCTGGGGACATCAGAATCTTATTTTAAATCTTGTAACAGTTGCATAATTTAAATGGTCAATTCTACACTGCACTATAAAAAATGACCGTGATTTTAACAGTAAAAGACTGTAAAAATGCTGCAGTGAAAAACTGTTGATTGGTTTACAGAAAGTTTCCGTACTATATATGGTGAATAACTGTAATAGATCTAATGGTACATTTAATGTAATTTTACGGTAAAATACCATTAAATTCACAGTTTTTGGAAGTGAAAAATAACAATTCATTGTACAGTGTGTAACAATGATGTTAATATTACTGAAATCCAATGTTAAATATACATATTTAAAATGTAAAATTCACATGTAACACTGTAAGTATGTTTACGGTTTGATGTCATTTTTACAGTATTGTTCTGGTAACCACAGCTGCCGGTATTTTTCCGTAGAAACAACGGGATTTTTTTTACAGTGTGTAAAAAATGACCGTGATTTTAACAGTAAAAGACTGTAAAAATGCTGCGGTGAAAAACTGTCAATTGGTTTACAGAAAGTTTCCGTACTATATACGGTGAATAACTGTAATAGATCTAACAGTACATTTAATGATACCGTTAAATTAACAGTTTTTGAAAGTGAAAAATATAAATTCATTTTAAAATTTACAGTGAAAAACTGTAAATTGACATTCCCACAATTCCCTGCGTGACACTTCACATTCGATATATTTTCGTCAGTGTATTATAAAGGTACAAAACAGATATTAGTACTTCATTAAGTTGGTAAATTAACATTATATCAGTTAATGAAATACGTTATTTTACTGTAAATTCAACATATTTTTTTACGTTGCTACTGTATTTTTTACGGTAAAGTTCTGGAAACCACAGCTGCCGTTTTTTTACTGTAAATTTTACTGGGATTTTTTTACAGTGTATGAAAATTCTACATTTATAAAAAGTGAAAAAATTGTGACACCAAAAGTGCAGGTTACAGTTTATATTTATAACTGCTACTTTTCAAACCAATATATTAATTTGTTAAAATAATAATCTAATCTTAATCTGATCTAATAACAGAAAAAAGAGCTACAAAAAGGAATTTGTCAGAGGAACAAATGTTTTTCCTTTTTTTACTATAGCTATGAGCTTTCTTTTGTGTTGACTTTTTCAGCAAACTTTTCTTCATTATAACTTTGCGAGGCTGCTGAAAATGTACAATTCCAATGAGAAGCATTTTGAACTGTTCAGCGCTGCTATTGTTAATAGAGGCTGTTGAACATAAAAGCATGCTTTCCTGTTCCTGATAACACCCAGACTCAAGCACAAAATAGATGCAAATGCTCTTACCATGAGTAGTGCAAAAACGTCTACTGTTTGCACTTTTTTATACCAAGAAATGCTGAAGAAGATGTTCATTAATCTGAATTATCATGTAGAATGAGGTCAGAGCCCATTGAGAGACTTCCTGTCTCATTTGTCAGTTCCTCTGTGATCACAGCACCCATAGTCCTGCATTTGTAGGAAAGGGAAACCAAAACTGATGACAAAAACTAGAATCATTTCTGTGCTGATTAGGAAGCCTGTGCCTCAGTATGTGAATATGACACGTTTTCTGTACGAACACGACTGAGAGGGTTGACACGCTGCGAGATACATGGTGCACTTTAATTTCTTTAAAGAAATTTCACATGACCCTCACAGTGAGTCAAAGTAAACTCAGTTAACCTTAGAACACTCTGTTTCTCTTAACAAAACATTATTTTTCTATTTCATCCAATAAGAAGAGGTTTCCACATAAGAGTGTGCCGAGAATTGATTAAGCCAAGTGGATAAAAGAACGATGAAATGATTCAGCTTGTTCAGTAAAATGGATTTCTACTAAAAGCCTCATTTGATTGAAGCAGACAATGGCTTTATACCCATTCGATCTCTAACTATGAACAGTTACCCCTTCCAGGCTAAACAAAGTCAGTGCCCGCACACTATTCAGTCATTTGCTACACTAAAATGAAATCACTGCTGTCTAAGGAAACAAGAGACTTGACAAGAGGACAGATTTCACACGCCTTTTGACATTAGGCCTTTGGCTCAGTAAGCTCCATACGAGCATAATTCTCTAAGGAATATAAAATCATTTGGCTGTTGATTTGGATGATTATTTTTAACTTCCAAACAAACACATATTTCTGAGTGAAAGGCAGTCTTTGCATCATGAAACAAGTGTTGTTAATAGGGGTAGTTCACCCAAAAAAACTCAAACCCATATGACATAAGAAATTTTGTAGAATATTTCTACTGTTTTTTGTCCATACAACGAAAGTCAGTGGGATCCAAAACAACATTGATTGGACCCCATTGACTTTCATTGTGCAAACAAACAACATTGAGACATTTTTCAAAATATCTTTTATGCCCAATTTTTGGGTGAACTATCCCTTTAAGGTTGAAGTAGATCTTTCCTTTTTTAACTATGCATTTTAACATATTTTACAACGTGTTTGG
The DNA here is from genome assembly GCF_024489055.1 of Chanodichthys erythropterus. Lineage (NCBI taxonomy): Eukaryota > Metazoa > Chordata > Actinopteri > Cypriniformes > Xenocyprididae > Chanodichthys > Chanodichthys erythropterus. The sequence goes on from NC_090243.1 coordinate 7,603,462, forward strand.
AACATATCTGGAACACATTTTGGAACCTATTTTAACATACTTGGTTTGTGAGGCTTGTGTTTGACTTCATTGGGATGAAGACAATGACAATAATGTTTCATGGCAATCCCATCATTTGCTCCCTAGACTGATATAAAAAAATTCATTATCGTTTCCTATGCAATGAAATGCAGTTTACTCAGTTTAGACATATGAGAAAAGAAGCACAATTTGTCATTATACCATTCGTTAATTAAAACAGGCAATGTCCACAACTCATATAAATGTAAATAGAACAAACAGTGATATATAAAATGGTAAAAGCTCACAAATATCTATGTTTACGTTACACTATGGACAAAAAACAAAAATCTATTAATTTGTCATTGCTCATAACCAATCAATCACTTTTTATCTCTCTCTGCAGACCTGGAGAATTATTTAAATACAATTCCAATTTCACTCGGGACAGAAATCAGCATATAAATGAAAGACCAGTATGTCTGTGGGATCAAAAGGTTGAACATCAACAACATGCATGCATTATAACATCCATGAAATAGACACCTGATTCTGTCATGTGTTCCCTTTGAGTTTTGAAGCCTAAAAATATTTTCTGCTTTCTCATATTTGACCCGTTTCCCCCCTGCGTTTTGATGCTGCTAGAAAATTTACATTAAATCTGACTCATATTTGGCTAGGAGAAGCTTTTAAAGAGATTAGAGATTTTTAGAGAAGAGCAAATTCCATCATCCTGTCAGAAGTTTCTCCGGTTGTATTAAACCCTTTTATTAGGTCAAACAGACTCTGGATTTATTGATACAATCTGACACAATATGCTCATGACAATCCAAATTAGCTTGGTGATATTTGCCAGGACACTTTAATCTTACTCTCAGGAATAAATAAAACATCATTGAAGTGTCCTTGTGTCTGTCTTTGCTCAGTATTATCGGCGATTGTGCCAAGCTCTTAAACTGCCAACATGAAAGACTCACTCACCCACCACTGCGTCTTTTTGTCGCTTGACTCTGCAGGGACCCCGCGAGAGTCAATTATAGTATAGCCTCCGAAATTTACTAGTCACTTAGTATTTTAGCAAAGCCTGTAAAGGATGATTCATGTGGGTTAGAGTTAGGTCATTATTTGCACTAAAATAAAAACTCTCTGTGGCTTTAAGTATTAAACAAGATGTTTTAGTCAGAAATGAAATTCTGTCATTATTGGGGTACACAAAAGAAGATATTTAGAAAAAAATGTTTATGAAACCGTTTTAGGTCACACTTTATTTTGATGGTCCCCTTTAGACATTTTGTTGACTATAATAAGTAATGTTGTACCTACATATCAACTAACTATCATTACAGTATTATTTAGTGGTTAGGGTTAGTAGAATAATTTGACATGTACGTACTTACAGTCAATGTCTGTTGGGGGACCATCGAAATAAAGTCTTAGCGGATATTAAAGGGATAGTTCACCTAAAAAATGAAAATTATCCCATGATTTACTCACCCTCAAGCCATCCTAGGAGTATATGATTATCTTCTTTTAGACAAACACAATCAAGGTTTAAAATGGTTATGAATGGGTGGCCACATTTTGAAAATAAAAAAATGAATCCATCCATAAAAAAAAGAAAATGACTCCAGTGGGTTAATAAAGGCCTTCTGAAGAAAATCAATGCTTTTGTGTAAGACAAATATCCTTATTTAAAACTTTATAAAGTAAAATAACAAGCTTCCAGTGCTACAGCCATAAGCATTCGACGTACATCCAAAAAGCGTTAACTTCCGTCAAATGCGTATGGCTGTCGCGCAGAAAGCTCGTTATTTTACTTTATAAAGTTTTAAATAAGGACATGTGTCTTACATAAATGCATCGATTTGCTTAAGAAGGCCTTTATTAACCCCCTGGAGTCGTATGGATTAATTTTTTTATGGATGGATGTATTTTTTTGTCTTCAAAATGTGGCCACCCATTCACAACCATTATAAACCTTGGAGGAATAAGGATATTTTTAAATACATCTCCGATTGTGTTCGTCTGAAAGAAGATAGTCATATACAACTAGTATGGCTTGGGATAATTTTCATTTTTGGGTGAACTATCCCTTTAAGTAGACAGTCTATACTCTACTACCCTTACAAAAAAGAACTGCAGTATATTGAAGTAAAATTGCGGTACAAAGTAGTATAACTGCATTATAATTAGGCACAACCATAGATTTGCAGTATAATGAAGTATAATCACAGTACAACTGCAGTACTTTGAAGTGTATTGCAGCTATACTGCAATATTTCATGTCCAAAAAAACTGCAGTATTCTATATGTAAAAACTGCAGTAATCTTTTGTAAGGTAGGCTCAAAGGCACTGTCTTTACAATTGAAGTCAGTAGGGTCCAAAACAACATTGGAGCCCATTGACTTTCATTGTTTGTACATTTTTCAACATCATCTTTTAGGTTCCACAGAAGAAATTCATACATGTGGGAGATTAAATGATGACAGAATATTAATTTTTGGCTGAACCTTTAAAGGTGCCCTAGAATTAAAAATTGAATGTATCTTGGCATAGTTGAATAACAAGAGTTCAGTATGGAAATGACATACAGTCTCAAACTCCATTGTTTCCTCCTTCTTCAATCTCATTTGTTTAAAAGACCTCCGAAGAACAGGCAAATCTCAACATAATTCCGACTGTTATGTAACAGTCGGGATCATTAATATGTACGCCCCCAATATTTGCATATGACAGCCCATGTTCAAGGAATTACACAAAGGCAGCCAGTATTAACGTCTGGATCTGTGCACAGCTGAATCATCAGACTAGGTAAGCAAGCAAGAACAATAGCGAAAAATGGCAGATGGAGCAATAATAACTGACATGATCCATGATATCATGATATTTTTAGTGATATTTGTAAACTGTCTTTCTAAATGTTTCGTTAGCATGTGGCTAATGTACTGTTAAATGTGGTTAAAGTTACCATTGTTTCTTATTGTATTCATGGAGACAAGAGCCGTCGTTATTTTCATTATTAAACACTTGCAGTCTGTATAATTCATAAACACAACTTCATTCTTTATAAATCTCTCCAACAGTGTAGCAGTAGCCGTTAGCCACGGAGCATAGCCTCAAACTCATTCAGAATCAAATGTAAACATCCAAATAAATACAATACTCACATAATCCGATGCATGCGTGCAGTATGCATGACGAACACTTTGTAAAGATCCATTTTGAGGGTTATATTAGCTGTGTAAACTTTGTTTATGGACTGTTTAAGGCAAGCGCGAGCTCCGTGGGCGGGGAGCGTCAGCATTTAAAGGGGCCGCAGCCTGAATCGGCGCATTTCTAATTATGCCCCAAAATAGGCAGTTAAAAAAATTAATAAAAAAAAAACTATGGGGTATTTTGAGCTGAAACTTCACAGACACATTCAGGGGACACCTTAGACTTATATTACATCTTGTAAAAAAATGTTCGATGGCACCTTTAAATGTAGTGAAGTGTCTCAGAATCAGTTGTCATTGTGGGGGACCTGTTTTATCACACTATTTACATAGAATAAATATTTACTATTTATGGATTCATCTACAGGAAATTACATCCTTGGTATGTTCAACATTGTGTGAGCATGTTTTCCAGCATTTCTGCAGCTGTTCATCAGACTATTTAAGGCAGTATATATCAGCCAGCCCTATAAACAGAGGTGGTCTTTATTTGCTCTCCTGAAGCTGTGTAACATCCCCAGCAGGGAAGCACATAAAAAAAACAAAAAACTGTGATTTCCACCGAATCACAAGAATGTACGTACGTGAATCATCTGTTTGAAGGTCACATGTATCCAGCATTTGTGTTTATTAAATAGCACTGTCTACGTTCCATGGACTCCATTTGATTCATGTGGTCCTTGGCAGAGAGGCTTGAATGTCTGTTGTGCTCTTCCACCATTGGCATGTGTCTAAGTGCTGATCCGTCTTTATTAATAAAATAAATATATAGTGTCTAATAAATGCTAAAACAAATGAACAACTTACATCACTCTATTAATTGCTATCTTCAGCAGAGGAAAATTAAGGGACACTCTCAGCTTCTTTATGACATATTCCATCTCAGAATCAAGTAAAGCAATTGTGTCAGGTCATAATTCACCACATTGTAAACAGAAATAAAATGCTACACAGTAAGCCTGCAGCTATGATGTGCTAAAATGCTATTTTAATCCCATCACCTGCTGATATATGACTTAATTTCATCTGTTGTAAAAATTAATATTAATGTCATACTTAAGTGTCACAGACCATTACACGCATAACAATTTAGCTTCTGCTTAGGCAAATTATAACAGTGGAGAATGACTGTACATAAATATTTCCAGAAGAAAAACTTAACACTTTGAAATACTTAGTATTTTAGATATTTTAATTAACATAAGAACACATTTAGTGAAAAAAAGTGCTCCAATAAAATGCTCAAGCTAATTAAAACCTTTGTTTTTCACCATTTCCAAAATACAGCCAAAAAAAGTGTAAATCAGCATGCTTTCAAATAGCTTAAAGGGAACCTATTATGCATAGGGGACCTAAATTCATTTTTATATTGTGTTTGAACATAATTATGTGTCTGCAGTGTGTCCCTATTGTGGTAAAAATCCATCCACTCCATTTGTTATTTTCCCCATAAATCTGAAACGTGCATCACAACTGGTGATGGAATCTGCCCTATTAGCTTAGCTCCTCTCCTGAGTAAGCTAAACCTCCTCCCCAGAGCATTAAGGATAAAGGATAAGCAAATGTATTCTAATGAAAGCTACAAAAGTTTATCTATCAAGAGCAGTGGGTGATTTTCTGTTTTTCTTTTGTTGTTTGACTCATATTAACAGCATACAGCAATAGGTACTGTATTTTGTGCTGCTTTCTCAGATCTAATATACACATGCGATTCATTGCTGTTTATGTTCACAGACATAACCGACTGTGAACTTTGTGTGTTTTCAGCCTGTGTTGACAGATTAAGCTCAATAGGACATGAAAGAGAACTTAGTTTAATACTCACACAACACAACATCTGACAGCCAGCTTTCTGTGCATGTGCTTCAGCTGTGTGCACTCCAAAAAACCATATATCAGAAGTTTAAACTGATATGGCTTTAAAACACATTTAAATAACTTTCATGATGACAATGTTTTGGTTTGTTCGTTTTTGACAGGGTATCCAAGGTGAAGGCACAGAGCTGTTCTGTATGGGTGGCAGGGAGCAGCAGCTCATTTGCATTTAAAGATACATCCACAATTAACATTTACTTGGGCATTTACAAGATAGTATAATAAATGTTTTGTGGGGTATTTTGAGCTGAAACTTCACAGACACATACCAGGGACACCTATGACTTATATTACATCTTGTAAAAAGGGACATAATAGGTCCACTTTAAAAGGTGTCTTGAGATCCACTTGTTTACATTCTAATAAGTCACACGGGTATATATGTAGCAATAGCCAACAATACATATGGGTCAAAATTATAGATTTTTCTTTTATGCAAAAAATCATTAGGATATTAAGTAAAGATCATGTTCCATGGAGATATTTTGTAAATTTCCTACTGTAAATATATCAAAAATGTATTTTTGTAAGTGGATACGCATTGCTAAGGACTATTTAGACATCTTTAAAGGCGATTTTCTCAATATTTAGATTTTTTTGCAGCCTCAGATTCCAGATTTCAAATAGTATCTCGACCTAATATTGTCATATCTTAACAAACCATACATCAATGGAAAGGTTATTTATTCAGCTTTTAGATGATGTATAAATCTCAAATTAAAAAAAAAAAAAAAAACACTTATGGCTGTTTTTTGTGGTCCAGGGTGTAATTTTTAACATTGCTACTTGTATGTGAATCTAATTCAAATGCAGTTGCCTCAGCTAAATATGGGACAAATACCATATTGATTTAATACACAATGCAAATTTCTGTTTACTTATAGTTTGGTTCTGTATTATTACAGGATTATTCTTTGTTATACAGGATGGTTGGAAACTTTGCTGTGTACGTAAGTGTGTAAGCAATACTGAAAATGTTCACAAAAATGGCTTCATTTGTAGTGCATTCTCTGGAGTACATATATTTATAAAAATGTCCCGTTCAAAAATGTACATACCCTTGATTCTTAATACTGTGTGTCATTACCTGGATGATCTTGGTCTCTTGTTTGTCCTGAACAGTTAAACGTTCTTCAGAAAAATCCTCCAGATCCTGCAAATTCTTCAGTTTTCCAGTTTTCTGGGTGAAAACATTTTGAAATGAAGATCAAGATACAATTTACTTAATTTGTGTTCCTGGAAACATGAGTATCTTCTGTAGCTTCTGATGGGCAGTACAAAATGAAAAAAATAGATATTTAAACAAAATAAGGCAAATCTGGACATCTTCATCTTTTTCAAAAGTTTTCACCCCCCGGCTCTCAATGCATCAGGTTTTCTTCTGGATCATCAGTGATGTTTGAACCTTTTTAAATATGTATTTGAGTCCCTCAGTCATCCTCAGTGTCAAAAGATTGATCTCAATATCATACAGTCACTGCTGGAAAGGGTTCAAATATGCAGAAGATGCTGAAAAACTGAAGAATTTGCAGGACCTGGAGGATTTTTCTGAATGTTGCTCAGTTTAACTGTTCACGACAAACAAGAGACTCATGAAGAACCACCACAAAACACAAAAACAGTCGTGGATCATCTAGATAACCACACAGAGTATTAAGAGTCAAGGGTATGTAAATTTTTGAACATGTAATTTTTATAAATTCAGCTATTTTTGACTATATGTAAACATATTTTATGCAAAATATCTTATTCAGGACAGTACTAAATAAAAAAGAACACACATTTTGCACACATTTCCCAGAGTCTGGAGGAAGAGTGGAGAGGCACAGAAACCATGTCGCTTGAAGTCCAGTGTAAAGTTTCCACAGTCAGTGATGATTTGGGCTGCCATGTCATCTGCTGCAGTTGGTCCACTGTGTTTTCTGAAGTCCACAGTCCAACATTCTAATTTATTGAGATGCACCTGTATATATAGTGCATTCTCTCTCTATATATATTTCTCTGTGATATATATATATATATATATATATATATATATATACAGAGAGAGAGAGAGAGAGAGAGAAATGACAGCATCACATAGGCTACAAAAGTCTTTGAACCAATAGGGTAGGGTCAAAGACCAAACAGCTATAAATGGCTGGAGGAAAAATAGGTCTTACATGTCCCTGAGCCAAACCCCAGATCATAACAATCACTGAAGTTAGTTGCAAAGCTATTAAAAGATGAAGATATGAACCTGTATCTGCTGTTTAGGCTGACTGCACCTGATAAGGGATCAGAGCATGTGACATATAGAGTGATATCAAACTGAACTGACCAATAAAGCACCACCATAGCTCTCAAATTATCCATTGCATTTGCTTGTATTCACATAGAATGTTTCAAGTCATGTCACAAAAATAAATTTAACTGAATATATATCAATTAACAAATGCATAATCGAATTGCAAAAATTAGATTTGAAATGGCTTAAAATAATATAAATCTGGCACACCAATCTGACATGACACATTACAAAGCCTTTTTGACTTTTTTGGATCTTGACAGCCCCTGGTCACCATTCACTTTAATTGTGTGAAAAGAATGTAAATATTCTATATAACATCTCCTTTTAAGTTTCTTTCAAGAAAGAAAGTCATACAGGTTGGAACGACATGAGGATGAATAAAATTTTGTGTTGAACTACCAACGCTATCGCACAACAAATTTGTACGTACTTTACAAGGTGGCTAATTCATACGAATTCATATGATTTGTCTAAGGGTACGTCTTGTTGTTTACACAGAGACCAGGGTTGCCAATTTTCACCCAATTGCTCCTCAAAACTAGCCCAATCGCATTTCATGGCGGTCCCAAAGTAAAAATTATGGTCTGGGGGTAAAATTTGCGTTTTTGGAAGGACTCCACAGGTAAAATTCGCATTCCAGAGACTAAATATCACGTTATTTTGGGTCGATTCAACCCGCGGACATGAAAAACAACCTGCGGCAACAGTGTAAATGTAGCCCAATTCCGAGGAAAAAACGTGGACTTGGCAACACTGACAGAGACCGTTTTCAAAGGTTTGCGTTTTCAGTTATCCAAAACACCGTTGTCATGTCAATGAAACGCATAAAAAGTTTTACATTTTAGTTGAAAATGGTGTCATGTAAACAGCCACTAAACCCCAGTGATGGGTAGGTTTAGCGGTGGGGTTACTGGTAGGTCATCCGTATGAATTCATACAAATTTGGCAAATTAGAAACAGTCTAAGTCTAAAATGAATCAAATTTTGTGTTGAACTACAAACGCTATCGCTCGACCAATTTGTACGTATTTTACGAGGTGACTAATTCATACGAATTCATACGATTTGACTAAGGGTATGTTTACGCGACAACGATATGCTTAAAACGGATACGTTTTTCCTTTGAGTTTTCCACGTACAGATTACACCATTGTCAAAACGATCCTCATTCACACGAATCCGTGAAATCAACTAAAAATCGCTGTATTCTGCTGGCAGGCCATTAGATGGTGATGAAACACTATAGACTGATGCATGACGTCATTGTTTTCGCAGATTCGTGTTTTTGTTGTTTACACAGAGACCAGGGTTGCCAATTTTCACCCAATTGCTCCTCAAAACTAGCCCAATCGCATTTCATGGCGGTCCCAAAGTAAAAATTATGGTCTGGGGGGTAAAATTTGCGTTTTTGGCGGGACTCCACAGGTAAAATTCGCATTCCAGAGACTAAATATCACGTTATTTTGGGTCGATTCAACCCGCGGACATGAAAAACAACCTGCGGCAACAGTGTAAATGTAGCCCAATTCCGAGGAAAAAACGTGGACTTGGCAACACTGACAGAGACCGTTTTCAAATGTTTGCGTATTCAGTCATCCAAAACACCGTTGTCATGTCAATGAAACGCATTAAAAAGTTTTACATTTTAGTTGAAAATGGTGTCATGTAAACAGCCACTAAACCCCAGTGATGGGTAGGTTTAGCGGTGGGGTTACTGGTAGGTCATCCGTATGAATTCATACAAATTTGGCAAATTAGAAACAGTCTAAGTCTAAAATGAATCAAATTTTGTGTTGAACTACAAACGCTATCGCTCGACCAATTTGTACGTATTTTACGAGGTGACTAATTCATACAAATTCATACGATTTGACTAAGGGTATGTTTACGCGACAACGATATGCTTAAAACGGATACGTTTTTCCTTTGAGTTTTCCACGTACAGATGACACCATTGTCAAAACGATCCTCATTTACATGAATCCGTGAAATCAACTAAAAATCGCTGTATTCTGTTGGCAGGCCATTAGATGGCGATGAAACACTATAGACTGATGCATGACGTCATTGTTTTCGCAGATTCGTGTTTTTGTTGTTTACACAGAGACCAGGGTTGCCAATTTTCACCCAATTGCTCCTCAAAACTAGCCCAATCGCATTTCATGGCGGTCCCAAAGTAAAAATTATGGTCTGGGGGGTAAAATTTGCGTTTTTGGCGGGACTCCACAGGTAAAATTCGCATTCCAGAGACTAAATATCACGTTATTTTGGGTCGATTCAACCCGCGGACATGAAAAACAACCTGCGGCAACAGTGTAAATGTAGCCCAATTCCGAGGAAAAAACGTGGGCTTGGCAACACTGACAGAGACCGTTTTCAAATGTTTGCGTTTTCAGTCATCCAAAACACCATTGTCATGTCAATGAAACGCATTAAAAAGTTTTACATTTTAGTTGAAAATGGTGTCATGTAAACAGCCACTAAACCCCAGTGATGGGTAGGTTTAGGGGTGGGGTTAGTGGTAGGTCATCCGTATGAATTCATACAAATTTGGCAAATTAGAAACAGTCTAAGTCTAAAATGAATCAAATTTTGTGTTGAACTACAAACGCTATCGCTCGACCAATTTGTACGTATTTTACGAGGTGACTAATTCATACGAATTCATACGATTTGACTAAGGGTATGTTTACGCGACAACGATATGCTTAAAACGGATACGTTTTTCCTTTGAGTTTTCCACGTACAGATGACACCATTGTCAAAACGATCCTCATTTACATGAATCCGTGAAATCAACTAAAAATCGCTGTATTCTGCTGGCAGGCCATTAGATGGCGATGAAACACTATAGACTGATGCATGACGTCATTGTTTTCGCAGATTCGTGTTTTTGTTGTTTACACAGAGACCAGGGTTGCCAGGTTTTTGCCCAATTGCTCCTCAAAACTAGCCCAATCGCATTTCATGGCGGTCCCAAAGTAAAAATTATGGTCTGGGGGGTAAAATTTGCGTTTTTGGCGAGACTCCACAGGTAAAATTCCCATTCCAGGGACTAAATATCACGTTATTTTGGGTCGATTCAACCCGCGGACATGAAAAACAACCTGCGGCAACAGTGTAAATGTAGCCCAATTCCGAGGAAAAAACGTGGGCTTGGCAACACTGACAGAGACCGTTTTCAAATGTTTGCGTATTCAGTCATCCAAAACACCGTTGTCATGTCAATGAAACGCATTAAAAAGTTTTACATTTTAGTTGAAAATGTAAACAGCCACTAAACCCCAGTGATGGGTAGGTTTAGGGGTGGGGTTAGTGGTAGGTCATCCGTACGAATTCATACAAATTTGGCAAATTAGAAACAGTCTAAGTCTAAAATGAATCAAATTTTGTGTTGAACTACAAACGCTATCGCACGACCAATTTACGTATTTTACGATGTGGCTAATTCATACGAATTCGTAGGATCGATTTGTCTAAGGGTACATTTACGCGACAACAATTATGCTTAAAACGGATACGTTTTTCCTTTGAGTTTTCTGCGTACAGATGACACCATTGTCAAAACGATCCTCATTCACACAAATCCACAGTCTAAACAGTGTATTTTTGTCTCAAAAAATGTTTGTACATCTATAACTGAGCTCTGTTCCTGATCAATAAAAACTCATGCAAGAGTAAACTGTTGGCAGGTTTGGAGTGAAAAGATAAAACGAAAATATCTGGGAAAACATTCTTTCATTTCCATGCAGCTTGTCTGCTATTTTTGCTTATCTCTCTTTTGCCTCCTCTCTTTTGAAACCTCGTGACATCACAGATGGCATAAGAGACATGTCTTGATCTCACAAACCCAGATGCCATGCAAGCACCTTTCTGAAAGTGAGGTGTGTTGATATCACTGACTGTTTACAAGATAACTTCCGCACGCAGCAGCTAAAATTACTCTAACCATCAAATGGTTCCCCTGTTGTATTTATAGATTCAGCCACCTCCTGTAAGCGCCTCCTCCTGATGAACAAATGTGCAAAACTCTCAACGGTGATAAAATAGCAACTTGCGCAATAAGCACTGTGGGTTATGAGGATGTGCGATTCATAATTCATCACAGGTGCTTTATGAACTACCTGCGTCATGTGTGCCATATTGGGACCAGGTTTATCTCTTTGGCCTTATTAAGCCAAAATAGAGCCTGGATGCATCTAGTGCCTCCTGCAGAATGCTGACTTTTAGTTTTATCCAGTTCAAAGCACTGGCCTTGTTATTGTAAATTTCAACATTTTTAATATACAAGCACACTTTCTTATGTTGATATTTGGCATACAATTGGTAGTGCGCAGACTCTGACAGTCACTAGTCACAATGTGCTTGCGTTTACACACAACACCTCGGGCCACACAAAAGAGCGGTAGTAAATAGCCATCTGAGGCCTGACAGCCTTACGTAATGGACAGTTACTTTTATCACTTTCAGAGATTCTGTTTTAAAGCCTCATGGCTCTTGTTCAACACTAAAACCGTCCTTGTGCCACACACTGGTTAAAAATGTCACTGTGTTATTGATGATATCCCTGAAGCTTTTACATTAATTGGCTAGTTTACGACAGCAGTGAGTGGGGGACCATGGACATTCTGTCCAGAAGTCTGGAAAGCTCCCAGATCGAACATTGCATTAAACCAGGGAACTCGGCCAAGAAGCCCAGTTAAGGACCTTTGACAGAAATTCAACTGCTTTGCACTAAAAATAGTTTAACAAAACACTTTGGAATAAAAAAATGAGCTAAATGTACTTAAAAAAAAAAAGTTAGACTTTAAGCACTTTGCTAATGAGGACTGCACTCTTGCCAATGTGCATAGGAGTTTCCATATATCAAGAATATTGGTGTCTTGATTCCCAGCAGAGTTCAGCTAGTCCTCACTTACATAATTTAATTACACAATCTATGTAACCTACTTAAAGGGTTAGTTCACCCAAAAATGAAAATTATCCCATGATTTACTCATCCTCAAGCCATCCTAGGTGTATATGACTATCTTCTTTTAGACAAACACAATCGAAGATATACTTAAAAATATTTTTAGTCCTCCAAGGTTTATAATGGTCGTTTTAAAACAAAAAATTGCATCCATCCATAATCAAAGTAATCTATACGGCTCCAGAGGGTTAATAAAGGCCTTTTGAAGCGAAAGGATGCGATAATTTTCAGTTTTGGGTGAACTATGCCTTTAAGGTATTAATGTTTACTTGCACCCTCATAATGCGATTATACAATGTAATAAGATTTAGGCAATATTGCGATTAAACTTTACTTCATGTAAACACAATACTTCAATCAAATTGATGCAATTAAAGAGTTAGTTCACCCAAAACTGAAATTTCTGTCATTAAGTACTCACCTTCATGTCATCCCAAACCCAAACTCATGTCATTTTCGGAACACAAATTAAGATATTTTTGATGAAATCCGAGGGTTTCTGATCCACACATATATAGGCAGCAATGTCATTGCACTTTTTGAGGTCCAGAAAGGTATTACAGACATTGTTAAAATAGTCCATGTGACTACAGTGGTTCAACCTTAATGTTATGAAGCAACAAGAATACTTTTTCTGCACAAAAACATAACAAAAACAATGACTTTATTTAACAATTTGAACTGTTGTTATATACAGTTGATGTAGTGAACACATTCCGGCGCTTCCGTGTTTACATCTGAACACCAGCTCAGTATTGGCCGATGCTGTACACATGAGCAGCACGACGCATGCGTGTGATGCTGACGCAGGAGCCGGCTAATAATGACGTAGAACACAAAAAGGTAAGTCAGACAGGAAGAAAATGGAACCAGAAAGCTGTTGTGGAATACCTGAAGGATATACATTTACATTTACATTTAGTCATTTAGCAGACGCTTTTATCCAAAGCGACTTACAAATGAGAGTAGTAGAATCAATTAAATCAACATGAGAACAACAGTGTATAAGTGCTGAGTGAAGTCACAGTTATGTCAGTAAAGTGCTCATAGCTAATTTTTTTTTTTTTTTTTTTTTTTTTTTTTTTCTTTTAAATAAATAAATACACAGATAGGAGAAGAATATTAGTCAAGGTAAGTGCTACTACTACTGGGTCAAGTGCTGACGAAAAAGATACGTCTTTAGCATTTTTTTGAAAATGGCTAGAGACTCGGCTGCTCGGATAGAGCGTGGTAGGTCATTCCACCAGCCAGGAACAGTCCCGGAGAAGGTCCGTGAGAGTGATATAGGGTATATTATAGGATTTAAAGGTGCCCTAGAATTAAAAATTAAATTTACCTTGGCATAGTTGAATAACAAGAGTTCAGTACATGCAAAAGACATACACTGAGTTTCAAACTCCATTGTTTCCTCCTTCTTATATAAATCTCATTTGTTTAAAAGACCTCCGAAAAACAGGCGAATCTCAACATAACACCAACTGTTACATAACTGTCGGGATCATTAATATGTACGGCCCCAATATTTGCATATGCCAGCCCATGTTCAAGGCATTACTAAAGCCAGTATTAACATCTGGATCTTTGCACAGCTGAATCATCTGACTAGGTAAGCAAGCAAGAACAACAGCGAAAAATGGCAGATGGAGCAATAATAACTGAAATGATCCACGATAACATGATATTTTTAGTGATATTTGTAAATTGTCTTTCTAAATGTTTCGTTAGCATGTTGCTAATGTACTGTTAAATGTGGTTAAAGTTACCATCGTTTCTTACTGTATTCACGGAGACAAGAGCCGTCGCTATTTTAATTTTTAAACACTTGCAGTCTGTATAATTCATAAACAACTTCATTCTTTATAAATCTCTCCAACAGTGTGTAATGTTAGCTTTAGCCACAGAGCACCATCAAACTCATTCAGAATCAAATGTAAACATCCAAATAAATACCATACTTACGTGATTAGCCATGCTGCATGATGAACACTTTGTAAAGATCCATTTTGAGGGTTATATTAGCTGTGTGAACTTTGTTTATGCTGTTTAAGGCAGTCGCGAGCTCCAGGGGCGGAGAGCACGAGAATTTAAAGGGGCCGCAGCCTGAATTGGCGCATAGTTAATGATGCCCCAAAATAGGCAGTTAAAAAATGAATTTTAAAAAAATCTATGGGGTATTTTGAGCTGAAACTTCACAGACACATTCAGGGGACACCATAGACTTATATTACATCTTTTAAAAAGACGTTCTAGGGCACCTTTAATGTTTTTATTATTATTATTATTATTATTATTATTATTATTATGTAAAGTAGATCCATGCTGCATACTCCGATACAGTAGGTGGCGGTATGCACCTGATAAGTCATGGTTGCAATCCGCAAGAAGAAGAAGACGTAGAACACAGAAGCGCTGAACTGCGTTCAATGCGTATAACAACAGTTCAAATTGTTTAATAAAGTCGTTATTTTTGGTTTTGCGCACAAAAAGTATTTTTGTTGCTTCATAACATTAAGGTTGAACCACTATAGTCACATGAACTATTTTAATGATGTCTTTAATACCTTTCTGGACCTCAAATGTGTGGATCAGATACCAGCGGATTTCATCAAAAATATATTAATTTGTGTTCCAAAGATGAACAAAGGTCTTACAGGTTTGGAACGACATGAGGATGAGAAATTAATGACAGAATTTTCTTTTTTGGATGAACTAACCATTTAAGCTCATTTTACCATAGTAAAATATGTGGCGTATGCAGATTTTAATGGCAATAAACAGGCAGCTAAACACTTTAATCACATCTATTCCACTTTGACCAAAGGGTGCATGTGTTTGTAACATCATTCACAAATTCATAAAAATAGCAGTAAAGAGGACATCACATTTTTGGGGTGCTGAAGAGAGTTCATGTTGACAATGTTGCATGACATGAATATACTCATGGTCAAAAACATCAAAATGAAGACATTTAGGCGCATCAAAAAAAAAAACAAAAAAAAAACAACACGACCATTGAAATTTTGCATTACATGTAAGTAGATTAAACAGTGGCCAGACCTATTGTATTTGAGTTCATCATTTGTGCTGTGCATTGGGGTATATATGTTGTTCCATACATCTTTCTGGTATCCTTGTATGGATGCCAAGCCTATTAGCAGCTCATGACAGGACTTGAAAGATTAGATATAACTTTGCATGTTTAAATGTTATGGTTATATTTTTTACATAATATATAATCAGTTATGACTGTTGCTTATTTTAAATGTTTATGCGCGGTGATGCCCACTTGTATGTGTGTATTACTGTCCCTCTGTTTCCATACTTTCTTTTTCCAAACTGAAGGAAAAATAGTTATTTTTCATTAAGTTGTAATTAAATGAATGAATTACTTATATATTAGACTTTAAGGGAAAAGCAACCAAGGACAGCAATAACTAAATTGTATTTAAAAGCTGGTTGTATGGTTAAAATGTCATGTGTTCTGTCAGTCTGTGACTTCCTTTCAAGCAATGTTCATTATAATATCGTTGGCTGAACTATTCAGAGGCAACTTGTTAATTAAATGTAGGGCTGCAATAACCCATTATATTGATGCTCACATTACCGCTATATATAATTTATTTTCAAAGCACCTATAAATGGTGACTTTTTTACATGAAGGTTTTTCATAAATGAGGCGCTAGTGTTAATCTGAATGTGTGGGAATTGGAAATATATCAGCATACAGAGCAGTTTGCGATTGGATGAATCATCTGTCTAGTGATCTCTGTAACTTCCCTGTAGCGATATCACACACAAGGGAAATGAAAGTTGTTTCACTGACTCTGGGATGTTCACTATTAATAATGCAAAAATCCTCTGTTAATTAATGCCTCAGAGTGTCAACTTGCAAAGTCATTCCAAAAGCAGCCATGCAACCTCAGACAAATGAAGCCTTTCTCAGAAAGAAGATCCTTCTAGCATCTGGCAATGTGCTGCTTGAGTGTTAATATGATAATAGTAATGATAAACAGGTTGCAGTGGAATATTAAAAAGCATTTCTGAAAACTATCATTTAAATTTTTTTATTGAAAACTAGCTAGGATGCATTAAATTGATCCAAAAATTACAGGAAAGACATTTATATTGTTACAAAAAGAAATCTATTTCAAATAAATGCTGTTAATTTAACTTTTTATTCATCAAAGAATCGTGAAAAAATGTATCATGGTTTCCATAAAATATATATAGCAACACAACTGTTTTGAACATTGATAATGATAAGAATTGTTCCTTTGAGCACCAAATCAGCATTTTAGATTTCTGAAGGACACTGCAATGATGCTGAATTTTCAGCATCATTTGTCATCACAGGAATAAATTACAATGTAAAATATATTCAAATATAATACTTGTTGTAATAATATTTCACAATATTGCTGTTTTTACTATATTTTTGATTAAATAAATGAAAAGAAACTTCTTTTATATAGGCCTACACACATATGTACATGTGAAAAGTTTGGAAACATTGCAATTTATTTTTGTTTTTTTTAATTATGAAAATATGTTTGAAATATGTTTTTGTAAGAAGTCTCTTTTGCTCACCAAGACTGCATTTATTTAATTAAAAGTAAAAACAGTAATACTGCTAAATAGAACTGTTTTCTATTTTAATATATTTTAAAATGTAATTTATTCCTGTGATGATGACAAGGCTGAATTTTCAGCATCATTCCTTCAGTCTTCAGTGTCACATGATCCTTCAGAAATCATTCCAATGCTATTCTATGCTGATTTGCTGCTCAGGTAACATTTCTTATTTTTTATTATCAATGTTAAAAACAATTGTGCTGATTAATATTTTAATGTGTGTGTGTGTGTACTTTTTACTATACTTGTGAGGACCAAATATCCTCACTTATATTGTGAAATACTTTTTATTTAAAGGAACACTTCACTTTTTTTGAAAATAGGCTCATTTTCCAACTCCCCTAGAGTTAAACAGTTGAGTTTTACTGTTTTCGAATCCATTCAGCCGATCTCCGGTTCTGGCGGTACCACTTTTAGCATAGCTTAGCATAGTTCATTGAATCTGATTAGACCGTTAGCATTGCGCGTAAAAATGACCAAAGAGTTTTGATATTTTTCCTATTTAAAACTTGACTCTTCTGTAGTTACATTGTGTACTAAGACCGGCGGAAAATGAAAAGTTGCGATTTTCTAGGCTGATATGGCTAGGAACTATACTCTCATTCAGGCGTAATAATCAAGGAACTTTGCTGCCGTATCATGGCTGCAGCTGTGCAATGATATTACGCAGCGTCTCTCACAAACGTCTCCATGGTTGTAAGGCACGTTCCCTGTGCAAGCAGGGGCTCACGGGCGCTGCGTAATATCATTGCACAGCTGCAGCCATGGAACGGCAGCAAAGTTCCTTGATTATTACGCCTGAATGAGAGTATAGTTCCTAGCCATATCAGCCTAGAAAATCACAACTTTTTATTTTCCGTCGGTCTTAGTACAGGATTTAACTACAGAAGAGTCAAGTTTTAAATAGGAAAAATATCAAAACTCTTTGGTCATTTTTAAGCGCGATGCTAACGGTCTAATCAGATTCAATGAACTATGCTAAGCTATGCTAAAAGTGGTACCGCCAGAACCGGAGATCGGCTGAATGGATTCGAAAACGGTAAAACTCAACTGTTTAGCTCTAGGGGAGTTGGAAAATTAGCCTATTTTCAAAAAAAGTGGAGTGTTCCTTTAAATCTAGTGTTTTGCACATGTTTCTGTGAAGGGTAGGTTTAGGAGTAGGGGTTGGGTTAGCTGATAGAAAATATCATTGGCCTGATATAAAATCAATGGAAGTCTATGCAATGTGTGTGTGTTTGTGTGTGTGTGTGTGTGTGTGTGTGTGTGTGTGTGTGTGTGTGTGTGTGTGTGTGTGTGTGTGTGTGTGTGTGTGTGTGTGTGTGTTCTGAGGAAACAAATATGTTTAATGACATGGGTATTAGAACGTAAACATGGTTTATGAGGACACTTTCTGCTTAAAAAACATACTTAACAGTGTTTCACGAGTTCACACTTACAAATGATTAGATAGAATAAAAAGTATGTGTATTTGGCGTGCTGTCTGGAGGAGGGCTCCAAGCTCGGAATGTCACCCGAACCCAGAGTACTCCCCCGTATCATTGGTTAGGATAGTAACAGGCAAGTGTGAGGAGATGAGATGGTGGAGGGATGCAGAAAAAAACTGTCGAGGAACATAGGTGAATCGGCTATGTATTTATAGGCCTCCTCTTATGCCGATTGGTAGAACATTTGTATGTGCTCCTCCCGAACTTTGTTAATAAAACATAATTTTTTTGAAATTCAAAAAAAAAATGCAGAACGTTTTCTGTGATGGGTAGGTTTAGGGGCAGTGGACCTCCTTTTGTGTCCAATACAGCATCAATTCATCTTGGGAATGACAGATACAAGTCCTTCACAGTGGCCTGAGGGATTTTGAGCCATTTCTCTTTCAAAACAGTGGCCAGGTCACTACGTGATGCTGATGGAGTAAAACGTTTTATGAATTTCTCCTCCAAAATACCCCAAAGTGGCTCAAAAATATTTAGATCTGGTGACTGTGCAGGCCATGGGAGATGTTCAACTTCACTTTCATGTTAATCAAACCATTCTGTCACGAGTGTATTGGTGCATTATCA